>NW_023665725.1:100000-400000 GCF_014743375.2 Drosophila subpulchrella | reverse complement strand
CTTCTGCCTGTTACATACTTTCCGACGAACCTAGTATACCTTTTTACTCTACGAGTAACGGGTATAAATACGTTAAAGCCCAAAAATATTAAAAAATAAATAATTAAGACTTAAATTCAATTGCATACGTTCAGGGCATGGAAATCTCAGAATATATTTTATTTTAATTTCATTATCTATCCATACAAAATAAAATAAAACAAGGAAGAACGCTATAGTCGAGTACCTCGACTATCAGATACCCGTTACTCAGCTAAAGGGACCAAAGGGAAATGGAGATATGCAAGCAGCAAAGCGAGATTGAAATGCGCCACCTATCGGCGGTAGACAGATTTAAGCGTTATGGGCGTCAGAGTGGGCGTGAGAAATTTTTTTTTAAGTCAATCGATAGGTATTGACAAGACCAATACAGTTCAGTTAAAATTTTTTATCTAGCATGAAAATTGTGGGCGCCACAGGCTTGGGCGGTTTGTGGGCGTTAGAGTGGGCGTGGCATTTTTGCGTAACAAACTTGCGCTGCGCACAAGGCTACGGAATCTAAATCTGAGATCCCAATTCTCTATCCTTGATAGTTTCCGAGATATCCACGTTCATATTTACGATTTTTTGAAGTTTGTGGGCGGTTTGTGGGCGTAAAAGTGGGCGTGGCAAACTTTTTTTTATTAATCGATAGGTATTGATGAGAACAATACATTTCAGTTAAAATTTTTATTCTAGCATCAAAACTGTAGGAGCCACAATTTTTGGCGGTTTGTGGGCGTTAGAAAGGGCGTGGTACTCTACTGAAACAAACTTGCGCTGCGTAAGAAGCTCAGGAATCTGCACGCCAAATCTCAATAGCCTAGCTCTCATAGTTTCCGAGATCTCAGCGTTCATCCGGACAGACAGACGGACAGACGGACATGGCTAGATCGACTCGGCTAGTGATCCTGATCAAGAATATATATACTTTATGGGGTCGGAAACGTTTCCTTCTGCCTGTTACATACTTTCCGACGAACCTAGTATACCTTTTTACTCTACGAGTAACGGGTATAAATACGTTAAAGCCCAAAAATATTAAAAAATAAATAATTAAGACTTAAATTCAATTGCATACGTTCAGGGCATGGAAATCTCAGAATATATTTATACCCGTTACTCGTAGAGTAAAAGGGTATACTAGATTCGTCGGAAAGTATGTAACAGGCAGAAGGAAGCGTTTCCGACCCCATAAAGTATATATATTCTTGATCAGGATCACTAGCCGAGTCGATCTAGCCATGTCCGTCTGTCCGTCTGTCCGTCTGTCCGTCTGTCCGTCTGTCCGTCTGTCTGTCCGTCCGGATGAACGCTGAGATCTTGGAAACTATAAGAGCTAGGCTATTGAGATTAGGCGTGTAGATTCCTGAGCTTCTTACGCAGCGCAAGTTTGTTTCAGCAGAGTGCCACGCCCACTCTAACGCCCACAAACCGCCCAAAACTGAGGCTCCTACAGTTTTCATGCTAGAATAAAAATTTTAACTGAAATGTATTGTTCTCATCAATACCTATCGATTGACCCAAAAAAAAGTTTGCCACGCCCACTTGAACGCCCACAAACCGCCCACAAACTTCAAAAAATCGTAAATATGAACGCAGATATCTCGGAAAATATCAAAGATAGAGAAATGGGAATTCAGATTTAGATTCCGTAGGCTTGAGCGCAGCGCAGGTTTGTCTCGCGAATATGCCACGCCCACTCTAACGCCCACAAGCCGCCCAAGCCTGTGGCGCCCACAATATTCATGCTAGATACAAAATTTTAACTGAAATGTATTGGTCTTGTCAATACCTATCGATTGATCCAAAAACAACTTTGCCACGCCCACTCTAACGCCCACAACGCTTAAATCTGTCTACCGCCGGTAGGTGGCGCATTTCAACCTCGCTTTGCTGCATATCTCCATTTTCCTTTGGTCCTTTTAGCTGAGTAACGGGTATCTGATAGTCGAGGTACTCGACTATAGCGTTCTTCCTTGTTTATTTTAATTTCATTATCTATCCATACAAAATAAAATAAAACAAGGAAGAACGCTATAGTCGAGTACCTCGACTATCAGATACCCGTTACTCAGCTAAAGGGACCAAAGGGAAATGGAGATATGCAAGCAGCAAAGCGAGATTGAACTGCGCCACCTATCGGTGGTAGACAGACTTAAGCGTTATGGGCGTTAGAGTGGGCGTGAGAAATTTTTTTTTAAGTCAATCGATAGGTATTGACAAGACCAATACAGTTCAGTTAAAATTTTTTATCTAGCATGAAAATTGTGGGCGCCACAGGCTTGGGCGGTTTGTGGGCGTTAGAGTGGGCGTGGCATATTTGCGTAACAAACTTGCGCTGCGCTCAAGCCTACGGAATCTAAATCTGAAATCCCGTTTCTCTACCTTTGATATTTTCCGAGATATCCGCGTTCATATATACGATTTTTTGAAGTTTGTGGGCGGTTTGTGGGCGTAAAAGTGGGCGTGGCAAACTTTTTTTAGGTCAATCGGTAGGTATTGATTAGAAGAATACATTTCAGTTAAAATTTTTGCTCTAGCATCAAAACTGTAGAAGCCACAGTTTTGGGCGGTTTGTGGGCGTTAGAGTGGGCGTGGCACTCTTCTGAAACAAACTGGCGCTGCGCAGGAATCTCAGGAATCTGCATGCCTAATCCTAGTATTGTAGCTCTTATAGTTTCCGAGATCTCAGCGTTCATACGGACAGACGGACAGACGGACATGGCTAGATCGACTTGGCTAGTGATCCTGATCAAGAATATATATACTTTATGGGGTCGGAAACGCTTCCTTTTGCCTGTTACATACTTTCCGACGAATCTAGTATACCCTTTTACTCTACGAGTAACGGGTATAATAAATAATTAAGACTTAAATTCAATTGCATACGTTTAGGGCATGGAAATCTCAGAATATATTTTATTTTAATTTCATTATCTATCCATACAAAATAAAATAAAACAAGGAAGAACGCTATAGTCGAGTACCTCGACTATCAGATACCCGTTACTCAGCTAAAGGGACCAAAGGGAAATGGAGATATGCAAGCAGCAGAGCGAGATTGAACTGCGCCACCTATCGGCGGTAGACAGATTTAAGCGTTATGGGCGTTAGAGTGGGCGTGGCAAATTTTGTTAGGGTCAATCGATAGGTATTGACAAGACCAATACAGTTCATTTAAAATGTTGTACCTAGGATGAAAATTGTGGGAGCCACAGGCTTAGGCGGCTTGTGGGCGTTAGAGTAGGCGTGGCATATTCGCGTAACAAACTTGCGCTACGCACAAGGCTACGGAATCTAAATCTGAAATCCAAATTCTCTATTCTTGATAGTTTCCGAGATATCCACGTTCATATTTACGATTTTTTGAAGTTTGTGGGTGGTTTGTGGGCGTAAAAGTGGGCGTGGCAAACATTTTTTTTATCAATCGATAGGTATTGATGAGAACAATACATTTCAGTTAAAATTTTTATTCTAGCATCAAAACTGTAGGAGCCACAGTTTTTGGCGGTTGTGTGAGTTAGAGTGGGCGTGGCACTCTTCTGAAACAAACTTACGCTGCGTAAGAAGCTCAGGAATCTGCACGCCAAATCTCAATAGCCTAGCTCTCATAGTTTCCGAGATCTCAGCGTTCATCCGGACAGACAGACGGACAGACGGACAGACGGACATGGCTAGATCGACTCGGCTAGTGATCCTGATCAAGAATATATATACTTTATGGTGTCGGAAACGTTTCCTTCTGCCTGTTACATACTTTCCGACGAATCTAGTATACCCTTTTACTCTACGAGTAACGGGTATAAATACGTTAAAGCCCAAAAATATTAAAAAAGAAATAATTAAGACTTAAATTCAATTGCATACGTTCAGGGCATGGAAATCTCAGAATATATTTTATTTTAATTTCATTATCTATCCATACAAAATAAAATAAAACAAGGAAGAACGCTATAGTCGAGTACCTCGACTATCAGATACCCGTTACTCAGCTAAAGGGACCAAAGGGAAATGGAGATATGCAAGCAGCAAAGCGAGATTGAACTGCGCCACCTATCGGCGGTAGACAGATTTAAGCGTTAAGGGCGTTAGAGTGGGCGTGGCAAATTTTGTTTGGGTCAAGCGATAGGTATTGACAAGACCAATGCAGTTCATTTAAAATGTTGTACCTAGGATGAAAATTGTGGGAGCCACAGGCTTAGGCGGCTTGTGGGCGTTAGAGTAGGCGTGGCATATTCGCGTAACAAACTTGCGCTACGCACAAGGCTACGGAATCTAAATCTGAAATCCCAATTCTCTATTCTTAATAGTTTCCGAGATATCCACGTTCATATCTACGATTTTTTGAAGTTTGTGGGCTGTTTGTGGGCGTTAAAGTGGGCGTGGCAAACATTTTTTTATCAATCGATAGGTATTGATGAGAACAATACATTTCAGTTACAATTTTTATTCTAGCATCAAAACTGTAGGAGCCACAGTTTTTGGCGGTTTGTGGGTGTTAGAGTGGGCGTGGCACTCTACTGAAACAAACTTGCGCAGCGTAAGAAGCTCAGGAATCTGCACGCCAAATCTCAATAGCCTAGCTCTCATAGTTTTCGAGATCTCAGCGTTCATCCGGACAGACAGATGGACAGACGGACATGGCTAGATCGACTCGGCTAGTGATCCTGATCAAGAATATATATACTTTATGGGGTCGGAAACGTTTCCTTCTGCCTGTTACATACTTTCCAACGAATCTAGTATACCCTTTTACTCTACGAGTAACGGGTATAAACAGGTTGTTCAAATATATAGTTGCTCTTTGTATTTAAATTAAATAAAACAATGCAAAAAAATATATTTTTCTGTATACATATTCTATATAGTTTTATTTTAACAAATCAAAAACACGTTTCGAAAGAATCGTTGTACACTTGTTGGGTAAATTACGTTGCCCAGTTATGAAAGGATCTGAATATAAGGTCTTTATTAGTGGCAAGACGTTAGGTTTTACGTGTATGATTGAGTCGATACATCTTAACGTCCTTGTTCCTTGACTCCGCAGCTTTTTCTGATAGCTCTTCAATTGAAACTAATGCATATTAAATAACATCTGGAGCATGTATTAATATTTTATGAACTGGGGAGGCAAATAATACCAGAAATATTTTGATGTCAGTTCTTTTGCAGTACCCAGCTCTAATTTTCTCAAAAAAACTTAAGCATGATAGTATGCACTGATATGAATTGCCTGTATTTAAAAAAAAAGTTTTTAGAATATTTAAATAAAAAATTCACAATTGAGCAATAGAGATGTTGTTCGATTTTACATCGATGTTTGCCTGTTTAAAAATCGGAAAAGTGATGTTTTCTGCACCTCTATTGACCAATTGAGATTTCAAAGCACAAACGAATATGACGAACACAACAAAACACAAAATAGGTACGAACACAAAAGAGCGTATAAGTCAGAAAGTTGCAAAAAGTTGCAGCTCAAATTTAAAACATAGACTAAGAAAACATTCACTAGTATTAATAAATTAGTTTCATCAAAGGGAAAGATGGGCCTCACAACTTTTTCTTTATCTGAAATCTATGAATATACACACAAACACTAATTTTACAACAATAATGTTGTGTTCCGATTAAAAGGAGACGACAGATTTGGTTGAGATTTTATGTCCAACTGACTTTATTCGGCTCTGTATAGCTGTGGTATTTTTGGTATGTTAGTGTGTACATGATAACAGAGAATATTGATAAAGTAAACGGCAAATGGCCAAGATTTCGTCATTATGATACATATCACATCTCTCCCCTAAACTTACATTTTGTTAGTAGTTTTACGCTTTCTGAAATCTGGGGGTTGGAAACGGTTGACATCTTGGCGCGAACGAGTACTGCTGCGGATGGGGATACCAGATCGACGTGGCTGTGACGGTTGGAGCTCATCTAGCTGGATTGGTGCTCGTACTTCATTGGAAGCTTGGGTGGATTGGAGAGGCTGTGATGGGCTAGATGTCCGCTGTTCTTCATGTCTTGGGCTTGGCGGAGTTGTGGGTGGATTGGAAGTGTCGGGCATCCACCAAAACGGAGTATTGTCATCTTTGGAGCTGCTACTGAGGTCGTCGTGATCAGATCTCGGCTTGATCTGATTTATGTGGCGCTTAATAACACCTGTGGATGGACCAATCGATGACAGCTTTTATCCACTTTTCTCCCCTGGCGTAATTTTTGGCAAATACTTTTTGGTTCAACGAATACTTGTTTGCTTCGATATGCTGGTTTTTAGTCTGTTTTTCAAAAAGTTGACTTAAGATCGTACGCACAGGGCGACCATGTAGAAGTTCTGCAGGACTTTTTCCTTCTGAGTTCGGGGTGAAACGATACGAACTAAGGTATTTCGTAACGGCTGTTTTTTCTGAATAACCGTACTTTATGTTTTTGCCGACAGAAGTTTTAAGAGTTTGAACAAAGCGCTTAGCAAGTCCATTTGATGCTGGGTGAAAAGGAGCTGTTGCTAGGTGGTTTATTCCATGTTGAAGGCAAAATTTTTTAAAGGTTTCTGCAGTGAGTTGCGGTCCATTATCACTGACAATTGTTTTAGGGTAACCCTCAATTGCAAATATAGCCGTGAGCGCTGATATAGTGTTTGCAGTTGTAGTGGACGACGTTTGGGTTATGAACGGGAACTGAGAATAAGCATCGACGCATATTAACCACATTGAATCATATATAGGTCCCGCAAAGTCTATGTGTATCCTTTCCCAGGCACTTGTAGCTCTTTTACCGGGGCTGGGTTGCCTACCTTGCAAACGCTGCAACTCTTAGTTAGTTGTGCTATGTCGTCGTCGATACCAGGCCACCAAACGTGCTGACGAGCTAGTTGTTTCATGCGAACTATTCCCCAGTGACCGTCGTGAAGAAGTATTAGAATTTTACTTCGAAGCTTGCGAGGAATAATAATTCTGTTGATATCAGAATGGAGACATAGCAGCTTGTTGTTGATCGTCAAGGCAAATCTACGGCTGAAGTAAGGTTGTATTTCGGGGTCATCCTGTTGTTCTGGCCAACCAGTTGATACGAAGTGGTATACTCTCCGCAAAATTGTATCGCTTTTCAGACTTTCGTTGATGATATCGGCATTTATTGGACAGGGTATATCGACGATGTTGTAGCATTTCTCTTCCTTATCGAAAAGGGGATCTGAGCTTATAGGAAGACGTGAGAGTGCGTCTGCGTTTCCATGAGCTGTGGTTGAGCGATATTTAATATCAAAATTGTAAGCTATCAATATTATAGCCCAACGCTGAAGTCTGTTTGAAGTCATTGTTGTAAAATGCTTGCTAGAATTAAAGATTGTGACCAACGGCTTGTGATCAGTTATGAGAATAAATTTCCTGCCTTATAAATACTGATGAAACTTCTTTACCCCAAATATGATTGAAAGGGCTTCCTTCTCAATTTGGCTGTATCGGACTTGATGAAGGTCAAGGGTTTTCGATGCGAAGGCTATTGGCTTTTCCTTGCCATCTGGATGTATATGTGACAATACAACACCAATGCCGAAAGAGGATGCATCTGTGGCTAAAACAAGCGGAAGATTCTCGTTGAAATGTGCTAGCTCAGTAGCGTCGAGGATATGCTTCTTCAAAGCTGAGAAAGCTTGCTGTTGCTTTGGTCCAAACTTGAAGGGTACGTTCTTTCTACGCAATTGATATTGGGGTGATGCTAACTGGGAGTAATTTGGAATGAAATTGCAGTAATAGTTCACTTTTCCCATGAACGCATCTAGCTTTTGTAGATTAGAGGGCGGCTTTAATTCCTTAACGGCTTCTAGTTCTGACGAATCCGGAAGGATGCCCTTAACACTGACCCTTCTCCCAAGGTACTCAATTTCATCCCTTAGAAAGAAACATTTCTCTTTCTTACATTTTATGCCATTCGCCTGTAAAATGCATAAAATTTGTTTAAGTCTGGCTAGGTGTTGATCCATTGTAGGAGCCGAAATAATTATGTCGTCGAGATAATTTCCACAACCTTCTATTTCACTTAGAAGTTGCTCAAGGTGACGCTGGAATATAGCTGGTGCGCTAGCTATTCCATACGGCAAACGTTGGTATTGAAAGAGACCCAACGGAGTGTTGACAACCATAATTTCTTTCGCTGCATCATCTAACTCCATTTGTAAGTATGCGTCTTTGAGGTCTATTTTGGAGAAATGCGTGCCGTGACGAATTTTGTGTAACAAAGACTCACGTGTCGGCAATGGATATTGCTCGATGTCCAACTGGGAATTGACGCCTTGCTTGAAATCGCCGCAGATTCATAGTGCTCCACTTGGCTTCGGTGCTAGTACTATTGGCGATGCCCAGTTGCTAAATTTTATGGGTTTCCAAATACCTGCTTCTATGAGACGCTGCGCTTCCTCCTTGAACTTATCCAATTGGGCAAACGGAATTTGCCTGCTTTTGTAGAACTTTGGTACGGAATTTGGTTTAAAATAAATGCTTGCCTTAAAGTTTTTTATCGTCCCAATAGCCGGCTCAAATACCTCCTTATACTTTTGGCAAAGATCTGTCATTTGAGTCCCCTGCTTTTCAGTGACGTTTGCGATTTAATGAATTTCAAAATTGAATGTTTTAAACAAATCCAAGCCGAACAGATTATTGGAGTTCTCCACATTAGCCACAATTATCACCACATTTGCCAATTTGTTGCCACACTTTGCTGCAGTGTGTAGCTCACCCAGTACAGGAATTTGTTGTTGGCCAAATGCGTGCAAGATTCTATCGCACTTCTGCAGTCTCGGGCTGTTTAGCTTTTTGTATGTATTGACATTCAATACTGAGACCGTTGCACCAGAATCCATTTGGAAGGATACGATTGTATTAAAGAGCTCCACTTCAATCACAGTTTTGTTTCCTTCAAACTTGACCAAGCTGGAAAAGTTAAAAATTGTTTGAATTGACTCTGCGTTTTTGTTTCGTGTTTTTTGTTGATCGGTGTCTTTTTTGTCTTTGCACTGCTTGGATAAGCAAACGACAGCTATGTGCCCCTTTCTGGCACATTTGTGGCAAATTGCCTCCCGAAACTTGCAATTTTCGCGAGAATGAGAGTGACCGCAGCCAGAGCACGATTTTAAAGCCGTATTGCCGCCTTTACTATCAGAAAAATAGGGTTTTTGATGATTTGCTTTTTGTGTGTATACTGCGTTTGTATCAAGAGCTCTCTTCTCACTCTCTTTGATTACTGCCACTGTCTTTGTTGTTGCCTCGTAAGTTTTGGCAATTGAGAGAACGTCTTTTAGCGACGGCTGCAACTTCTGCAAAGCGGCTGTGCGAATTGCGTCGAATGGAGTGTGCACAATTATTTGATCGCGGATCATTTCACTAACGTAATTAAATGAACACCCATCGGATTGGCAAACAAATTGACACTCTCTAGCAATGTCACGTAGATCGGCGACCCATTCCTTATGTGTCTGTAAGTCCCGCATCTGACGTTTGAAGAATTCGTACCGTGCAGCAACAATATGACGCTTCTGCTTGAAATTATCTGTTAGTTTTACCGTTATTTGTTCATATGTCTGCTGGTCCAAGTTTTCGCTACCAAACAGATTTTTTACAAGCTCAAATATGTGAGTGCCTGCCCACGATAGAAAATACGCTTTTTTCCTATCTGCTGCTTGCACCGAGTAAGCGGAGAAGTGCTGTGTTAATTGTTGGAGGTACGTTTCCCAATTTTGATTTTCTTTATTAAAGTTTGGAAACGGCGGGCACACGGATAATTCTCCCGATCTGGCTAAGTTCACACCACTAGTTTGTGAAAGAATGGATTCCATCCATTTTTGTTGTTGTTGCATCAGCTGCTGCGCAAATTCTTGCTGCTGAGCCAATAATGTTTCAAAATTAACTTGGCTGTCAGCCATTGTATGTCTTTTTGCGTTCGATCACTGTTGTTTTAGTCTACCGACACGAATTACACAAATTATATTTTGCGGCACTTTTTTTCTCGTCACTAGAAAGTGTTGTGTTCCGATTAAAAGGAGACGACAGATCGGGTTGAGATTTTATGTCCAACTGACTTTATTCGGCTCTGTATAGCTGTGGTATTTTTGGTATGTTAGTGTGTACATGATAACAGTAAAGTAAACGGCAAATGGCCAAGATTTCGTCATTATGATACATATCAAATAACACAACACATAATGACATAAAAACAAGGAAGAACGCTATAGTCGAGTACCTCGACTATCATATACCCGTTACTCAGCTAAAGGGACCAAAGGGAAATGGAGATATGGAAGTAGCAAAGCGAGATTGAAATGCGCCACCTATCGGCGGTAGACAGATTTAAGCGTTATGGGCGTTAGAGTGGGCGTGACAAATTTTTTTTGGGTCAATCGATAGGTATTGACGCGACCAATACAGTTCAGTTAAAATTTTTTATCTAGCATGAAAATTGTGGGCTCCACAGGCTTGGGGGTTTGTGGGCGTTAGAGTGGGCGTGGCATATTTGCGTAACAAACTTGAGCTGCGCACAAGGCTACGGAATCTAAATGTGAGATCCCAATTCTCTATCCTTGATAGTTTCCGAGATGTCCACGTTCATATTTACGATTTTTTTGAAGTTTGTGAGCGGTTTGTAGGCGTTAATGTGGGCGTGGCAAACTTTTTGTTTTATCATTGGATTGATGAGAACAATGCATTTCAGTTAAAATTTTTATTCTAGCATCAAAACTGTAGGAGCCACAGTTTTGGGCGGTTTGTGGGCGTTAGAGTGGGCGTGGCACTCTACTGAAACAAACTTGCGCTGCGTAAGAAGCTCAGGAATCTGCATCTCAGCGTTCATTCGGACAGACAGACGGACAGACGGACAGACGGACATGGCTAGATCGACTCGGCTAGTGATCCTGATCAAGAATATATATACTTAATGGGGTCGGAAACGTTTCCTTCTGCCTGTTACATACTTTCCGACGAATCTAGTATACCCTTTAACTCTACGAGTAACGGGTATATATACGTTAAAGCCCAAAAATATTAAAAAATAAATAATTAAGACTTAAATTCAATTGCATACGTTCAGGGCATGGAAATCTCAGAATATATTTTATTTTAATTTCATTATCTATCCATACAAAATAAAATAAAACAAGGAAGAACGCTATAGTCGAGTACCTCGACTATCAGATACCCGTTACTCAGCTAAAGGGACCAAAGGGAAATGGAGATATGCAAGCAGCAAAGCGAGATTGAACTGCGCCACCTATCGGCGGTAGACAGATTTAAGCGTTATGGGCGTGGCACTCTACTGAAACAAACTTGCGCTGCGTAAGAAGCTCAGGAATCTGCACGCCAAATCTCAATAGCCCAGCTCTCATAGTTTTCGAGGTTTCAGCGTTCATCCGGACAGACAGATGGACTCGGCTAGTGATCCTGATCAAGATTATATATACTTTATGGGGTCGGAAACGCTTCCTTCTGCCTGTTACATACTTTCCGACGAATCTAGTATACCCTTTTACTCTACGAGTAACGGGTATAAACAGGTTGTTCAAATATATAGTTGCTCTTTGTATTTAAATTAAATAAAACAATGCAAAAAAATATATTTTTCTGTATACATATTCTATATAGTTTTATTCTAACAAATCAAAAACACGTTTCGAAAGAATCGTTGTACACTTGTTGGGTAAATTACGTTGCCCAGTTATGAAAGGATCTGAATATAAGGTCTTTATTAGTGGCAAGACGTTAGGTTTTACGTGTATGATTGAGTCGATACATCTTAACGTCCTTGTTCCTTGACTCCGCAGCTTTTTCTGATAGCTCTTTAATTGAAACTAGTGCATATTGAATAACATCTGGAGCATGTATTAATATTTTATGAACTGGGGAGGCAAATAATACCAGAAATATTTTGATGTCAGTTCTTTTGCAGTACCCAGCTCTAATTTTCTCAAAAATACTTAAGCATGATAGTATGCACTGATATGAATTGCCTATATTTAAAAAAAAAGTTTTTAGAATATTTAAAAAAAAAATTCACAATTGAGCAATAGAGATGTTTTTCGATTTTACATCGTTGTTTGCCTGTTAAAACATCGGAAAAGTGATGTTCTCTGCACCTCTATTGACCAAATGAGATTTCAAAGCACAAACGAATATGACGAACACAACAAAACACAAAATAGGTACGAACACAAAAGAGCGTATAAGTCAGAAAGTTTCAAAAAGTTGCAGCTCAAATTTAAATACACCACTCGACAGGTCACTGATAAAACACTAATTTTAAAACAATAATGTTGTGTTCCGATTAAAAGGAGACGACAGAGCGGGTTGAGATTTTATGTCCAACTGACTTTATTCGGCTCTGTATAGCTGTGGTATTTTTGGTATGTTAGTGTGTACAAGTTAACCCGACTACGGTCATCGATCTTGGGCCAGCACCGGATGCACGCGTAAGCGGGAATCCAGCCGGCGAAATCCGATCCGGCCCATGCAAGCGCTGAGTGATCACGGTCACGAGGCGCAGCGTCAACAAAGTTCGGCCAGCAACGGAGTTGCGGGCCGCCAGCAGCGGCTGCCCAAAAGTGCGGCATCAGCATCTTAGCCGGACGATGGAGTGGCGAGCTGCAGTCTCTTTTCAAATTGTACTTTCAGTTTCTAAACAGAGCTCAAGCTGCCCAAACGGGTTACCAATAAATCAAATCAAATATAATGAAATAACTTTTGTTATAATTGGCGCTCAACCGTGGAAAGTTCCGCGACTCCGAATTAAAAAAAACGAATTCGTGGAGAAAAATCCGTTTAAAGTCGTTTAAAAGAAATAAACGCAATCGTTTTGAAGATAAATAATTCAATAATTTTTGTTGATGTGCAAGAATATTTTTTCTGTGCAAAATATAGAAAATTGTTCGTGGAGAATAAACCGTTTAAAGTTGTTTAATAGAAATAATAAACGCGATCGTCTTGAAGAAAATTAGCTGAATAATTTTTTTATATGCAGAAATGATTTTTTTATATGTGCAAAATATAGAAAATATTGCAAAGAAGTAAAAACAACAACAAATAAATTTCCAGCTAAAGTGGAAAAATTAAAGTGCAAAACAATTCTTCCGGAAGTGTTTTTTCAAGTGCAAAACATTGGAATTGTTTAAACGCAACGAAATAAAAAGTTTTAAAGAAAAATCAACAAATAAGAAGGAGAAAAGTGAAAACAATAAGACTAGTTTACAAAATAATATTCTTGGAGAGCTCCAAAGCAATTGATGCGGAACCAAATCCTTTAAAGCAGAAATTTTTTTTTTCGAGTGAAATAAAATATAAACTGCAAATACATCGAAATTTCAAAACAAACTACTGGAGGATAAAGAAGCAGCGAATATTCAACAACTGAATTCAACGTTTCGCCCCCGCAGGAGAACAATACAGTTTTTTTTATTATTTAAAAAAATATATTGTGTTTCCACTGGACAAAATGTAAGTAAGGCGATTGTTTATTATCTCTTTAGTGAATCAAACAAAAAAAAAAAAAAAACAAGAAAGATTTTTCCAGTTCAGGGATTATTCTAAGTAAAATTAAATGAACTATAGAGGCGAAAAAAATACAGACAGTAGTGACGAAGAACTTTTAGAAAGTTATAGGAACCTCAGAATTGAGAAATTACAAACTAACGAAACCGCAGGGTATATTGGGAACAGTATCAGTATGTCGAATAGCGATATTTCCGAAATCGTACGCGCCGCAGTTCAGGCAGCGTTGACTACACAGGCCCAGGCTCTTGAACAAAAATTCCAAGAGTTAGAGGGTAAAATAGGTTCTATTTCTTTAACAAATACGGAAGTCAAGGCCTATGAGGCCATAAGCATCGACAATAATATAAAGTGCGAAGAGCCTTTAGATATTGTCAAATCCATTCCCGAATTCGACGGGAAACAGGAGAATTATGTCTCTTGGAGACAAGCGGCAAACGCTGCATACACTGTTTTTAAGCCTTTTAATGGCAGTTCCAGGCACTACCAAGCGGTTGCAATTATAAGGAACAAGGTAAGGGGCAATGCAGATGCCGTGCTAGCCTCATTTAACACAGTTTTGAATTTCGACGCCATTGTAGCGCGTCTTGACTTCACATATGCCGACAAAACGCCGGTACGCGTAATTCAGCAGGAATTAGATACCATGAGACAAGGCGAACTTTCTCTTAATAGGTATTATGACGAAATAGAAAAGAAGCTAACGCTTCTTACAAACAAAACACTGATGTCACACGAGCCTTCCGCGGCTGCCGTGTTGAACCACAAGTTTAGGAGCGACGCTCTCCACACCTTTGTCTCCGGGTTAAGAAAGCCCTTGAGACTTGCAGTATTCCCAGCCCAACCTAAAGATATGCCTTCCGCATTAGCACTCGCACAAGAAGCGGAAGCGGCTAATGACAGGTGCGCCTACGCCGCAAGCTTGGCTAAATTCGCTAGCGACAAAGAAAAGCCCCAAAAAACTGGCAGTCAACACAGCCAGAAAACGGGCAACGGACAGAAAAATCCGCACTACGTTAAGTCTGGGCAAGACCAGGCTTATAAGTACAGGGATCCCGGTAGTTCTAAACAAAGACCGTTTGGTCAAAAGAATCAATACCAAATGCCCGAGGCCATGGAAGTAGACCCTACTTCCCGGTCAAAGTTGCAAGCGAACAACAAAAAGGTTTATGAGGATGTCTCAATGAGAACTCAGAAACTAAACCTTACCGAGCAAAGCGAAGATATTGAATATGAGAATTATGCAAGAACGGAAGCCTCAGCTATTGACGATGAGACTTCAGACCTGGAATACTGTAATTTTTTAGGGGTAAGTCCCTGCTTCCGTACATAACTCGTACGATAGCAGGGCGTACTTTAAGGTTCTTAATAGATACCGGCGCCTCAAAAAATTATATTCAGCCCCTAACGGAGTTAAAATATATAATGCCGGTTGAGAAGACCTTTACAGTAAACTCCATTCATGGTGGAACATTCGTAAGACAAAAATGCTTTATTCATCTTTTTAATAAAAAAACCACCTTCTTTATCTTAAATTGCCTAAAGGAATTTGATGGTATTGTGGGTCTGGACTTCCTAAAGGAGGTAAATGCTAAAATAAATTTAGTAAAAAATATTATAGAATACGAAAGCGGTATAGAGGCCCTTCAATTCGCTGAATTTAAAGATGTAAATTTTGTAAAAATTGATGATAAAGACGTACCAATGGTCATTAAAAATTCTTTTCAGAAAATGATCAAATTTAGATCAAACGCATTTGCGGACCCGAACGAGTCCCTGCCTTATAATATAAACACGGTTGCTACAATCCCAACGGATGAAGAACCCATTTATTCAAAAATGTACCCCTACCCTCAAGGTGTATCGGATTTCGTCAACAAGGAAGTTAAACAACTTCTTGCTGATGGCATTATTCGACCGTCAAAATCACCCTACAATAATCCCATCTGGGTTGTAGATAAAAAAGGTGTTGACAAGGATGGCCACAAAAAAAAGAGGCTGGTTATTGACTTTAGGAAACTAAATAAAAAAACCGAGGATGATAAGTACCCGATTCCTAACATATCGATAATACTGTCAAATTTAGGAAAGGCCCAATACTTCACAACGTTGGACTTAAAATCGGGATTCCACCAGATAGAGCTGGCGGAAAAAGATAGAAAGAAAACAGCTTTTTCAGTAAACAATGGAAAGTATGAGTTCTGCAGACTGCCTTTTGGGCTAAAAAACGCCCCTAGTATCTTTCAGAGAGCTATTGATGACGTTCTAAGGGACGTCATAGGGAAAATTTGTTACGTTTACATAGATGACGTGATCATTTTTTCCGAAACAAAGGAGGACCACATAAAACATGTTGATGATATCCTATGTCGTTTATGCACCGCAGGTATGCGCTTGTCCCAGGAAAAATCCAAATTTTTTAAAGAAAGCGTGGAATATCTTGGATTTGTAGTATCGCGAGGGGGGATCAAAACTTCCCCGGAAAAAGTACAAGCCATAAAGAACTTTTTGCCCCCAAAAACATTATTTAATCTTAGATCCTTTTTAGGGCTAGCTAAATATTACAGATGTTTTATAAAAGGGTTTGCTACCATCGCTCGTCCGCTCACAAATATTCTAAAGGGCGACAATGGTAAAGTAGGTGCAAATCAGTCCAGAAAAATTGAGATAAATTTAAATCAAGCCCAAAAAGAGGCCTTTGAACGACTGAAAAATATTTTAGCATCGGAGGAAGTAACCCTCATGTATCCCGATTTTAGTAAACCCTTTGACCTAACTACAGATGCCTCACAGCACGGCATAGGAGCCGTATTATCCCAAGGTAAACGGCCTATTACAATGATTTCGCGCGCAATTCGCAATGACGAAGAGCACCTGGCGGCAAATGTAAAGGAACTCTTAGCCATAGTATGGGCACTAAAGAGTTTGAGAAACTATTTATATGGGGTAAAAAATTTGACGATCTACACAGATCACAAGCCCCTGACATCAGCTGTATCACCAAAAACCACAAACGACAAAATAATACGTTGGAAGGCGTTTGTCGACGAGCACAATGCCACCGTCGTTTATACCCCTGGCAAACAGAATCAAGTGGCGGATGCTCTTTCCCGTCAAAATGTAAACGCGCTTGAAGATAGTGGTGACTCTGACGCCGCCACTATTCACAGTGAAGAGTCCCTGACTTATACAATTGAAACAACGGACAGACCGATAAATTGCTTCGCAAACCAAATTGTGATTGAAGAATCGCTGCATCCAGCAACCAAAAACTATGTTCTGTTCCAAAATAAAATGAGACATATTATCCAGTTCAGGGACAAGGACTCTCTACTACATCTTCTAAGAGATGTTGTGAAGCCAGAAGTCGTCAACGCAATACATTGCGAACTCCCCGTTCTTGCATTTATTCAACACGCTTTGATTCAGGAATTCCCCTCGACAGTCTTTAGATTTTCAAAATCTCTTGTAATTGATGTAACCGATAAATCAGAGCAACTCGAAATAGCTGTAACTGAACACAACAGAGCGCATCGCGCTGCTCAAGAAAACGTTAAACAAATACTTTTGGACTACTTCTTTCCCAAAATGACAAGAATTGTTACCGAAGTAGTAACGAATTGCAGAGTATGCTCGAAAGGGAAATACAATCGCCATCCCGAAAAACAGACTATTGCTAAAACACCCGTACCAACCTACGTAGGAGAAATTTTACATGTCGACATTTTTTCTACAGACGGAAAATATTTTTTAACCGCTGTGGATAAGTTCTCTAAGTTTGCCTCCGTTCAACCCATAGGCTCGCGAGCAATTATAGACATTAAAACACCTTTACTCCAACTTGTCAATCTGTTTCCAAAAATAAAGACCTTATACTGCGACAACGAACGCTCTCTTAATTCAGAGACTATAAAATCAATCTTAACAGGAAACTTTGGAATTAGTATTGCAAATTCCCCCCCCTTGCATAGCACGTCAAACGGAACGGTAGAACGTTTTCATAGTACGTTAGCCGAGATAGCTCGTTGCCTTAAAATAGACAGAAAACTTGACGATACCATCGACATTGTGCTATTAGCAACCATAGAATATAACAAAACAATTCATTCCGTAACAGGTAAAAAACCTGTCGAAATTATTCATTCAACCCCCAACGAACTTGAAATAGAAATCAGAGAAAAAATACAGAAAGCTCAGGATAAGACCCTAGACCACGTAAACAAAGACAGGGTTTACAAAAAATTTCAAGCAGGGGATAGAGTTTGGTTAAAAACAAATAAACGGCTAGGAAACAAATTATCACCACTTTGTTCCGAGGAAACCGTTGAGGCGGACCTGGGGACAACGGTTTTAATAAAAGGGAGAGTGGTCCATAAGGACAACCTAAGATAAACTAGTATTAACCATTTTCCTTTTGTTCCTTTTAGGCAAAACCACGTCGCCATATTCCTCCTGACAATACTGACCACGAACGCGACATTCCGACTTAGTGACTATTCACACGCTGATTACATACCGGTGACCGACGGGGAGGTAACTATCTGGGACGAGTACGGATACCTTGGACACACAGCTAATATAACATTTTACGAGACTTATGCGGACGAAACATCATCATTAACGACGAAGTTCCCAAGAAAACATATGGAACTAGTAGTACTCTCCGACGTCGAAAAAATTCGTACACTAGTAGACACAATTAAAATACACCATAGACAGGGTCGTAGTATTAACATGTTAGGATCCGCATTAAAGGTAATAGCAGGGACTCCAGACTTTGAAGACTGGGAACAAATAAAATTCAGACAATTGCAGTTAATACAGGCTGAAAATAATCAGATAGACATCAATAGCAAGATTCAAACCCAATTTAATCTTCTGTCCCAGCAAGTAAATTCCATTAGCAAGTCAGATAAGATAGACTCCGACCACCTGTACGAGACAGTTCTTGCAAAAAATAGAGCAGTAATAACTGAATTGGAAAACTTAATAACATCCATAACTCTAGCTAAAGTAAATCTGTTAAGTCCGGTTATTTTAGATAACATTGATGTGAAAGAGATAACGAATGAACACCTTACAAATGTCAGTGTGGCTGATGTGCTGGCGGTGTCTAAAGTAAAAATATTTCAAAATAATAACCTTTTGTATTTTCTAGTTAAGTTCCCAAAACCGAAAGTAGTTTGCAAAAAATTAATGATTTATCCCGTTCAGCACAATAACGTAATATTAGATTTAGATCAACACAACACTATAGCCGACTGCGGGGAGCGAATTTTGGCCGTCTCTAACTGCGACATAGCCGTGGGAACAACCTTCTGCAAAACTTTGGAGAGTTCAACATGCGCTCAACAGCTGATGACCGGCGCTCTCGCTCACTGCGACACAAAATCCAGCCATCTCCAGACCGTGGTTATGGTGGACGAAGGCATGCTAATCATCAACGACGCTGCTGCAAACATAACAAGCGGCAGTACTCATCAAAACATTGCCGGCACGTTCCTTGTAACCTTCGACGACCAAATAAGCTTGAATGGTACCCCATACATCAATCATCATGGGGTTCTAAGGAAAGCACCAGCAGTGCCAGCCATGGCTAGAATCAACATTACTGAGCACCACCAACTCCTCAGTCTACCGTTTCTGCACGAGTTAAGTCAGCGCAATCTGCAGCGAATCGGCGATCTTGGAGGCCAAATTACATATGGCTCCGTCTTCAGCTGTGGGGCTACCACTGCCCTACTATTAGGATGCTTTGCCCTGTTCCTCCTTATCCGTCGCCGAAATGACAAGAAGAACCGAAGCAAGCTGCTGGCTGACATACTTGGAAAGACCGAGGGCGGCCTTAACTTAAAACTGGGAGGAGTTAACCCGACTACGGTCATCGATCTTGGGCCAGCACCGGATGCACGCGTAAGCGGGAATCCAGCCGGCGAAATCCGATCCGGCCCATGCAAGCGCTGAGTGATCACGGTCACGAGGCGCAGCGTCAACAAAGTTCGGCCAGCAACGGAGTTGCGGGCCGCCAGCAGCGGCTGCCCAAAAGTGCGGCATCAGCATCTTAGCCGGACGATGGAGTGGCGAGCTGCAGTCTCTTTTCAAATTGTACTTTCAGTTTCTAAACAGAGCTCAAGCTGCCCAAACGGGTTACCAATAAATCAAATCAAATATAATGAAATAACTTTTGTTATAATTTACATGATAACAGAGAATATCGATAAAGTAAACGGCAAATGGCCAAGATTTCGTCATTATGATACATATCACATCTCTCCCCTAAATTTACATTTTGTTAGTAGTTTTACGCTTTCTGAAATCTGGGGGTTGGAAACGGTTGACATCTTGGCGCGAACGAGTACTGCTGCGGATGGGGATACCAGATCGACGTGGCTGTGACGGTTGGAGCTCATCTAGCTGGATTGGTGCTGATACTTCATTGGAAGCTTGGGTGGATTGGAGAGGTTGTGATGGGCTAGATATCCGCTGTTCTTCATGTCTTGGGCTTGGCGGAGTTGTGGGTGGATTGGAAGTGTCGGGCATCCACCAAAACGGAGTATTGTCATCTTTGGAGCTGCTACTGAGGTCGTCGTGATCAGATCTCGGCTTGCTCTGATTTATGTGGCGCTTAATAACACCTGTGGATGTTCGAAGAATAAATACCATACGGCCTATGGACCGATCGATGACAGCTTTTATCCACTTTTCTCCCCTGGCGTAATTTTTGGCAAATACTTTTTGGTTCAACGAATACTTGTTTGGTTCGGTATGCTGGTTTTAAGTCTGTTTTTCAAAAAGTTGACTTAAGATCGTACGCACAGGGCGACCATGTAGAAGATCTGCAGGACATTTTCCTTCTGAGTTCGGGGTGAAACGATACGAACTAAGGTATTTCGTAACGGCTGTTTTTACTGAATAACCGTACTTTATGTTTTTGCCGACAGAAGTTTTAAAAGTTTGAACAAAGCGCTCAGCAAGTCCATTTGATGCTGGGTGAAAAGGAGCTGTTGTTAGGTGGTTTATTCCATGTTGAAGGCAAAATTTTTTAAAGGTTTCTGCAGTGAGTTGCGGTCCATTATCACTGACAATTTTTTTAGGGTAACCCTCAATTGCAAATATAGCCGTGAGCGCTGATATAGTGTTTGCAGTTGTAGTGGTCGACATTTGGGTTATGAACGGGAACTGAGAATAAGCATCGAAGCATATTAACCACATTGAATCATATATAGGTCCCGCAAAGTCTATGTGTATCCTTTCCCAGGCACTTGTAGCTTTTGGCCAGCTTTGAAACTCCTTTACCGGGGCTGGGTTGCCTACCTTGCAAACGCTGCGATTCTTAGTTAGTTGTGCTACGTCGTCGTCGATATCAGGCCACCAAACGTGCTGACGAGCTAGTTGTTTCATGCGAACTATTCCCCAGTGACCGTCGTGAAGAAGTATTAGAATTTTACTTCGAAGCTTGCGAGGAATAATAATTCTGTTGATATCAGAATGGAGACATAGCAGCTTGTTGTGGATCGTCAAGGCAAATCTACGGCTGAAGTAAGGTTGTATTTCGGGAACATCCTGTTGTTCTGGCCAACCAGTTGATACGAAGTGGTATACTCTCTGCAAAATTTTATCGCTTTTCAGACTTTCGTTGATGATATCGGCATTTATTGGACAGGATATATCGACGATGTTGTAGCATTCCTCTTCCTTATCGAAAAGGGGATCTGAGCTTATAGGAAGACGTGAGAGTGCGTCTGCGTTTCCGTAAGCTGTGGTTGAGCGATATTTAATATCAAAATTGTAAGCTATCAATATTATAGCCCAACGCTGGAGTCTGTTTGAAGTCATTGTTGACAAATGCTTGCTAGGATTAAAGATTGTGACCAACGGCTTGTGATCAGTTATGAGAATAAATTTCCTGCCATATAAATACTGATGAAACTTCTTTACCCCAAATATGATTGAAAGGGCTTCCTTCTCAATTTGGCTGTATCGGACTTGATGAACGTCAAGGGTTTTCGATGCGAAGGCTATTGGCTTTTCCTTGCCATCTGGATGTATATGTGACAATACAACACCAATGCCGAAAGAGGATGCATCTGTGGCTAAAACAAGCGGAAGATTCTCGTTGAAATGTGCTAGCTCAGTAGCGTCGAGGATATGCTTCTTCAAAGCTGAGAAAGCTTGCTGTTGCTTTGGTCCAAACTTGAAGGGTACGTTCTTTCTACGCAATTGATATAGGGGTGATGCTAACTGGGAGTAATTTGGAATGAAATTGCAGTAATAGTTCACTTTTCCCATGAACGCATCTAGCTTTTGTAGATTAGAGGGCGGCTTTAATTCCTTAACGGCTTCTAGTCCTGACGAATCCGGAAGGATGCCCTTAACACTGACCCTTCTCCCAAGGTACTCAATTTCATCCCTTAGAAAGAAACATTTCTCTTTCTTACATTTTATGCCATTCGCCTGTAAAATGCATAAAATTTGTTTAAGTCGTCGAGATAGTTTCCACAACCTTCTATTTCACTTAGAAGTTGCTTAAGGTGACGCTGGAATATAGCTGGTGCGCTAGCTATTCCATACGGCAAACGTTGGTATTGAAAGAGACCCAACGGCGTGTTGACAACCATAATTTCTTTCGCTGCATCGTCTAACTCCATTTGTAAGTATGCGTCTTTGAGGTCTATTTTGGAGAAATGCGTGCCGTGACGAATTTTATGTAACAAAGACTCACGTGTCGGCAATGGATATTGCTCGATGTCCAACTGGGAATTGACGCCTTGCTTGAAATCGCCGCAGATTCATAGTGCTCCACCTGGCTTTGGTGCTAGTACTATTGGCGATGCCCAGTTGCTAAATTTTATGGGTTTCCAAATACCTGTGTTCGTACCCAAAGGTACTCAACATGACCACACCCAACAAATCAAGCAGTAGCCAAGTTGGGAACAGTACCAGGCGCTCAGTAGCACTCACTGCAGATGAGAATTGCTGGTCAGCATATTATATGTCTCACTAACTCACCATCTCACCGTCACAACGATACGCTGACCCGCCAATGCAGTCAGCACATTTGCGGTGTCAGCCGAGCCAACTACGCAACTGCTACCGTAATCATAATTCCCTGACCTACATTAGAATATAGCTTCATTCACTAACCATTACACTAAGCTTCCGTGTTCTAAGTAGAATATAAGCAGGTAGCAAATGAAGAATAAATCAGTTATCAACACACCTCATAACTCCGCGGTTCTACTTCCTACCTCTAGGAATAGGGCTCGTAATACACTATCTCAACTAGCAGCTAACCACGTTAGCTCAACCTCAGCGCAGTTCAGCATCGCCTGTGGTCCGGCATTGCAGTAACCATCGTTACCATTGCCGCGACGCGATCGTCCTGCAGGTGTCTACTTCGGTTAGGCACAAACATTGGTGACCCCGACGTGATCCTTTAACAACAAAGGATCACACTCAAGCAACCCCCTTCCCACTAAAGGAACTTCAGCTTAATCCAGCTTCACAGGATTCGCTTCTTCTTCCAGCGTCACAGGAACTTCAGCTTCATCCAGCTTCACAGGATACGCTTCTTCTTCCAGCGCCACAGGAACTTCAGCTTAATCCAGCTTCACAGGATTCGCTTCATCTTCCAGCGTCACAGGAACTTCAGCTTAATCCAGCTTCACAGGATACGCTTCTTCTTCCAGCGTCACAGGAACTTCAGCTTAATCCAGCTTCACAGGATTCGCTTCTTCTTCCAGCGTCACAGGAACTTCAGCTTAATCCAGCTTCACAGGATACGCTTCTTCTTCCAGCGTCACAGGAACTTCAGCTTAATCCAGCTTCACAGGATACGCTTCGTCTTCCAGCGTCACAGGAACTTCAGCTTCATCCAGCTTCACAGGATTCGCTTCTTCTTCCAGCGTCACAGGAACTTCAGCTTAATCCAGCTTCACAGGATACGCTTCTTCTTCCAGCGTCACAGGAACTTCAGCTTAATCCAGCTTCACAGGATTCGCTTCTTCTTCCAGCGTCACAGGAACTTCAGCTTCATCCAGCTTCACAGGATACGCTTCTTCTTCCAGCGTCACAGGAACTCGGCTTAATCCAGCTTCACAGGATTCGCTTCTTCTTCCAGCGTCACAGGAACTTCAGCTTCATCCAGCTTAACAGGTTACTCAGCTTCTTCCAGCTTCACAGGATACTCAGCTTCATCCAGCTTCACAAGATTCTTTGTTTCTAAGACACACAATATGTCTACTTCATTCATTGAGGAAACAAGTCACACAAGAATCGATTTACACAATCGATTACTAGACACCCAAAACGAGCTGCAAGGGAAAATCCAACAGCTCATTAAGAATTATGGCAAGGATTCTGCCGACCGACGCCACCGAGACGGCTATTATTCCGGTAAGCTAACTCAGTTAAACGATCTCTGGCAGCAGTTTTGCGACCTATATGAAGAAGTCCAGCAAGCGGCACTACCCACTGGAAGTGAGTACTCTAAACGACTAGTAGCACTTAAAAAGCTGGTCGAAAAATATCAGAATATCTTTCTGGACAACATGCCGACTGGAAGCGAGCTTCCAAAGGCCCCCAGACGAACTTCGACCAACATCAAGCTCGCAACAAGAGATCAAGTCAAAGGAGATTCCACAATTGACTCGGTGATCCGACAGTTGCAGAGAAGATGCAACGAATTGGAGTCATCATTAACATTAGCCTCGAACGCCCCAACTGTCACCCCAGCCCTACAAAGGCACCTGGATCTCCATTGGGCGTTACTAAGGCAAGCCCACGACGAATTGGATAGCACACCTGGGGCCGCAGCTCTGGCAGAAGCAGAGCTAGCCCAATTCCACACATTATACGAGGAATACGAAATGAACCTGCTACGAGAAAACGACGCGCCAATGAGCCTAAACTTGGCACTTCCGCCAATTAGCATTCCGGAGTTCAACGGCGAGTATCTAGACTGGCCACGGTTCCGTGATCTCTTTGTGGAATTGGTACATAACAAACCATATTCGGCCAGTCAAAAACTACATATTCTACAGAGTTCGCTTCGTGGTGAAGCGAGAAACGTCTTGACAGACACAGCCTCCTCACAGGGTGGCTATGACGACACCTGGTTGCGTTTAAAGGCCAGGTACCAGAACGGAAAAATACTAGTATTCGCCGCCATTGCAAAAATTATTGACCATAAGCCTATAGACGGCTCCTCGCGCCAACTAAGGGCCTTGCATGACACTATAAAAAATTCAATGAGTACTCTTAAAAACCTTGATATCAGCACAAAATCCTGGGATCCAATCCTGTGTTTTCTTATCAGAAGAAAACTAGACCAGCAGTCTCTAGCTGCTCTTGAAAATTCAGCGGATGCACCAACGGAAATTCTAACGTTATGGAGTGTACTGACGTTTATTGAGCGGCGCGCTTGCATGCTGGAGACGATAAGCGCTCAACCCACAGCAACACTCCGCTATCAGTCAGTTCACAACGAAGAGAGCTGTAAGATTTGTCATCTAGGACCACATCATATTAGAGCATGCAGCTGTTTCCAGGAAATGGACCCCAAAACACGGCGCCAAGCCATTATTCAAGTAGGAGCATGCACAAATTGTTTGTCTACAGCTCATAAGGTTGAAAACTGTGGATCACCGACCACTTGTCGAGTCTGCCAGCAACGGCATCATTCACTGTTACACCAAGGACCGACTAGCAATCCAGTGGCCTACGACCACGTAGGAGGATATACTTTGCTCGCGACCGCCAAGGTCTCATTACAAGGGCCAAACGGTCAATTACAAACATGTCGCGCTGTAATAGATGGTGGATCACAGGTGAATCTTATTTCAAGGAGAATGGCAGATCTGCTATCTCTTAAACAAAGGTCACCGATTGAAATATCTGGAATCGGAGGAAAGATATCAACAGCAATTAGATCAACACTAAAGCTCTCATCCTGTACATCAGGGTTTGAAAAACTATTAGAGGTATTTATTATGCCCACAGTCATTACAGACCAACCGTCAGTACCGATTACAACCGATCTTAATATTCCCGAGGGACTGCCGTTAGCAGATCCTGACTTTCGGCAACCAGGACCCATTGACCTAACTTTAGGGGTTGAAGTATTTTCTCGTGTAATTACCGGTGAACGTCTTGAACTAGGACCTAATAAACCTTTGGCACAAGGCACAAGGCTTGGTTATGTAATCACAGGTTATCTCAATAAAGAAACCTCATCTGATAAGGAAATCAACCCCAATCTTATAGAAAACAGAGATGATTTTGCACGACCGAACGCTGCTTATGAGCCAACGAAAGATAAAAATCCGATGAATATAGAACCGACGTCTCATCAATTCAAAACCTACAAGAAGGCTGACTTTGGTTCAACATTTCTAAACTTAACCAAGAAAGATCTTAGTTTTGTTGCAGAACGTCCACATACCATAGACGTGCCAAATGATCAAATTCTACGAGGGCACAATTTCAGTCCCCACGGTAATGTAAATTTTATCGCAAAGGGGAGTGTTAAGCAGCATCAAGAAGATGTGAAGGACCTGAATCACAAACAGGAACCGCCGCAGTTGAAGGAAAGATCCCCCGTGGTCAATGATTTGTTAGGTGCTTTCTATACAATTCGGCCAAGGGATGACCGACATCACGCCTTTAATTGAGGGTACCCCTCAATGGGGGGGAGAATGTTCGTACCCAAAGGTACTCAACATGACCACACCCAACAAATCAAGCAGTAGCCAAGTTGGGAACAGTACCAGGCGCTCAGTAGCACTCACTGCAGATGAGAATTGCTGGTCACCATGTTATATGTCTCACTAACTCACCATCTCACCGTCACAACGATACGCTGACCCGCCAATGCAGTCAGCACATTTGCGGTGTCAGCCGAGCCAACTACGCAACTGCTACCGTAATCATAATTCCCTGACCTACATTAGAATATAGCTTCATTCACTAACCATTACACTAAGCTTCCGTGTTCTAAGGAGAATATAAGCAGGTAGCAAATGAAGAATAAATCAGTTATCAACACACCTCATAACTCCGCAGTTCTACTTCCTACCTCTAGGAATAGGGCTCGTAATACACTATCTCAACTAGCAGCTAACCACGTTAGCTTAACCTCAGCGCAGTTCAGCATCGCCTGTGGTCCGGCATTGCAGTAACCATCGTTACCATTGCCGCGACGCGATCGTCCTGCAGGTGTCTACTTCGGTTAGGCACAAACAACCTGCTTCTATGAGACGCTGCGCTTCCTCCTTGAACTTATCCAATTGGGCAAACGGAAATTGCCTGCTTTTGTAGAACTTTGGTACGGAATTTGGTTTAAAATAAATGCTTGCCTTAAAGTTTTTTATCGTCCCAATAGCCGGCTCAAATACCTCCTTATACTTTTGGCAAAGATCTGTCATTTGAGTCCCCTGCTTTTCAGTGACGTTTGCGATTTAATGAATTTCAAAATTGAATGTTTTAAACAAATCCAAGCCGAACAGATTATTGGAGTTCTCCACATTAGCCACAATTATCACCACATTTGCCAATTTGTTGCCACACTTTGCTGCAGTGTGTAGCTCACCCAGTACAGGAATTTGTTGTTGGCCAAATGCGTGCAAGATTCTATCGCACTTCTGCAGTCTCGGGCTGTTTAGCTTTTTGTATGTATTGACATTCAATACTGAGACCGTTGCACCAGAATCCATTTGGAAGGATACGATTGTATTAAAGAGCTCCACTTCAATCACAGTTTTGTTTCCTTCAAACTTGACCAAGCTGGAAAAGTTAAAAATTGTTTGAATTGACTCTGCGTTTTTGTTTCGTGTTTTTTGTTGATCGGTGTCTTTTTTGTCTTTGCACTGCTTGGATAAGCAAACGACAGCTATGTGCCCCTTTCTGGCACATTTGTGGCAAATTGCCTCCCGAAACTTGCAATTTTCGCGAGAATGAGAGTGACCGCAGCCAGAGCACGATTTTAAAGCCGTATTGCCGCCTTTACTATCAGAAAAATAGGGGTTTTGATGATTTGCTTTTTGTGTGCATACTTCGTTTGTATCAAGAGCTCTCTTCTCACTCTCTTTGATTACTGCCACTGTCTTTGTTGTTGCCTCGTAAGTTTCGGCAATTGAGAGAACGTCTTCGAGCGACGGCTGCAACTTCTGCAAAGCGGCTGTGCGAATTGCGTCGAATGGAGTGTGCACAATTATTTGATCGCGGATCATTTCACTAACGTAATTAAATGAACACCCATCGGATTGGCAAGCAAATTGACACTCTCTAGCAATGTCACGTAGATCGGCGACCCATTCCTTATGTGTCTGTGAGTCCCGCATCTGACATTTGAAGAATTCGTACCGTGCAGCAACAATATGACGCTTCTGCTTGAAAAGTTCGGTTAGTTTTTCCGTTATTTGTTCATATGTCTGCTGGTCCAAGTTTTCGCTACCAAACAGATTTTTTACAAGCTCAAATATGTGAGTGCCTGCCCACGATAGAAAATACGATTTTTTCTTATCTGCTGCTTGCACCGAGTAAGCGGAGAAGTGCTGTGTTAATTGTTGGAGGTACGTTTCCCAATTTTGATTTTCTTTGTTAAAGTTTGGAAACGGCGGGCACACGGATAATTCTCCCGATCTGGCTAAGTTCACACCATTGTTTTATGAAAGAATGGATTCCATCCATTTTTGTTGTTGTTGCATCAGCTGCTGCGCAAATTCTTGCTGTTGAGCCAATAATGTTTCAAAATTAACTTGGCTGTCAGCCATTGTATGTCTTTTTGCGTTCGATCACTGTTGTTTTAGTCTACCGACACGAATTACACAAATTATATTTTGCGGCACTTTTTTCCTCGTCGCCAGAAAATGTTGTGTTCCGATTAAAAGGAGACGACAGATCGGGTTGAGATTTTATGTCCAACTGACTTTATTCGGCTCTGTATAGCTGTGGTATTTTTGGTATGTTAGTGTGTACATGATAACAGAGAATATCGATAAAGTAATCGGCAAATGGCCAAGATTTCGTCATTATGATACATATCAAATAACGCAACACATAATGACATAAAAACAAGGAAGAACGCTATAGTCGAGTACCTCGACTATCATAAACCCGTTACTCAGCTAAAGGGACCAAAGGGAAATGGAGATATGCAAGCAGCAAAGCGAGATTGAAATGCGCCACCTATCGGCGGTAGACAGATTTAAGAGTTATGGGCGTTAGAGTGGGCGTGAGAAATTTTTTTGGGTCAATCGATAGGTATTGACAGTTCAGTTAAAATTTTTTATCTAGCATGAAAATTGTGGGCTCCACAGGCTTGGGCGGTTTGTGGGCGTTAGAGTGGGCGTGGCATATTTGCGTAACAAACTTGCGCTGCGCACAAGGCTACGGAATCTAAATCTGAGATCCCAATTCTCAATCCTTGATAGTTTCCGAGATATCCACGTTCATATTTACGATTTTTTGAAGTTTGTGGGCGTAAAAGTGGGCGTGGCAAACTTTTTTTTTTATTGATCGATAGGTATTGATGAGAACAATACATTTCAGTTAAAATGTTTGTTCTAGCATCAAAAATGTAGGAGCCACAGTTTTGGGCGGTTTGTGGGCGTTAGAGTGGGCGTGGCACTCTACTAAAACAAACTTGCGCTGCGTAAGAAGCTCAGGTATCTGCATCTCAGCGTTCATTCGGGCAGACAGACGGACGGACGGACATGGCTAGATCGACTCGGCTAGTGATCCTGATCAAGAATATATATACTTTATGGGGTCGGAAACGTTTCCTTCTGCCTGTTACATACTTTCCGACGAATCTAGTATACCCTTTTACTCTACGAGTAACGGGTATAAATACGTTAAAGCCCAAAAATATTAAAAAAGAAATAATTAAGACTTAAATTCAAATGCATACGTTCAGGGCATGGAAATCTCAGAATATATTTTGTTTAAATTTCATTATCTATCCATATAAAATAAAATAAAACAAGAAAGAACGCTATAGTCGAGTACCTCGACTATCAGAAACCCGTTACAAAAGATATTTTTGACAGAATTGCCGCGGTCACTCTAACATTCCACGAAAAGTGAAAGTGTACAAAGTGAAACATTTACATATGTTGTTTCTTTATTTTTGAAAATGGTAAGTATCTCACTTTCAATTGTACTTGATGTTTGTCTAATTCTAAAATATTTATTTCACCACTTCGCTGGGAAGCTTCTATCGAGGACAGAAGAAGGACTTCCTGGCGCTGATGCAAAGACACAGGAGGCATCCGAGTACAGAGTGATCGGTCATTTATTGCTAAGCCCTGGAATAATTTTTATAATTGATCCGAAATATATAAAAAAAAAAAATATTTACAGCGATCTTATGGGTTTTCAATATTTATTTTTTTATAAGATTCAAAAAAGTAAAAACAAAACTGATTAATGTTGATATTACAAACATATCAATCTGATATGAAAGTATATCAGTTTGATATGAAAGCATATCAGTTTGATATGAAAGCATATCAGTTGGATATTACAAAATACCACAACTTTTATATGCGCGCATATCAATCTGTTATGAAAAATTCCAAATTGACATGTTCGAAAATATCAATTTCATATGTTCGAAAATATGAATATGATATGGCAACATAAGGGATCAAAATTGATATGCAAAAATACCCGATTGATGACCAGTTTTGGTATTTTATTTTCTCTGTGCGAGATTGAACGGCGCCACCTATCGGCGGTAGACAGATTTAAGCGTTATGGGCGTTAGAGTTGGCGTGGCAAATTTTTTTTTGGGTCAATCGATAGGTATTGACAAGACCAATACAGTTCATTTAAAATTTTGTATCTAGGATGAAAATTGTGGGAGCCACAGGCTTAGGCGGCTTGTGGGCGTTAGAGTAGGCGTGGCATATTCGCGTAACAAACTTGCGCTACGCACAAGGCTACGGAATCTAAATCTGAGATCCCAATTCTCTATCCTTGATAGTTTCCGAGATATCCACGTTCATATTTACGATTTTTTGAAGTTTGTGGGAGTAAAAGTGAGCGTGGCAAACATTTTTTTTATCAATCGATAGGTATTGATGAGAGCAATACATTTCAGTTAAAATTTGTATTCTAGCATAAAAACTGTAGGAGCCACAGTTTTGGGCGGCTTGTGGGCGTTAGAGTGGGCGTGGCACTCTACTGAAACAAACTTGCGCTGCGTAAGAAGCTCAGGAATCTGCACTCCAAATCTCAATAGCCTAGCTCTCATAGTTTCCGAAAGAATCGTTGTACACTTGTTGGGTAAATTACGTTGTCCAGTTATTAAAGGATCTGAATGATTGTGTCGGTACATCTTAACGTCCTTGTTCCTTGACTCCGCAGCTTTTTCTGATAGCTCTTCAATTGAAACTAATTCATATTGAATAACATCTGTAGCATGTATTAATATTTTATGAACTGGGGAGGCAAATAATACCAGAAATATTTTGATGTCAGTTCTTTTGCAGTACCCAGCTCTATTTTTCTCAAAAATACTTAAGCGTGATAGTATGCACTGATATGAATTGCCTGTATTTAAAAAAAAAAGTTTTAGAATATTTAAAAAAAAATTCACAATTGAGCAATAGAGATGTTTTTCGATTTTACATCGATGTTGCCTGTTAAAACATCGGAAAAGTGATGTTTTCTGCACCTCTATTGACCAATTGAGATTTCAAAGCACAAACGAATATGACGAACACAACAAAACACAAAATAGGTACGAACACAAAAGAGCGTATAAGTCAGAAAGTTGCAAAAAGTTGCTGCTCAAATTTAAAACATAGACTAAGAAAACATTCACTAGTATTAATAAATTAGTTTAATCAAAGGGAAAGATGGACCTCACAACTTTTTTTTATCTGAAATCTATGAATATACAAAAATACACCACTCGACAGGTCACTGATAAAAAACTAATTTTAAAACAATAACACAACACATAATGACATAAAAACAAGGAAGAACTCTATAGTCTAGTACCTCGACTATCAGATACCCGTTACTCAGATAAAGGGACCAAAGGGAAATGGAGATATGCAAGCAGCAAAGCGAGATTGAAATGCGCCACCTATCGGCGGTAGACAGATTTAAGCGTTATGGGCGTTAGAGTGGGCGTGGCAAATTTTGTTTGGGTCAATCGATAGGTATTGACAAGACCAATACAGTTCATTTAAAATGTTGTACCTAGGATGAAAATTGTGGGAGCCACAGGCTTAGGCGGCTTGTGGGCGTTAGAGTAGGCGTGGCATATTCGCGTAACAAACTTGCGCTACGCACAAGGCTACGGAATCTAAATCTGAAATCCCAATTCTCTATTCTTGATAGTTTCCGAGATATCCACGTTCATATTTACGATATTTTGAAGTTTGTGGGTGGTTTGTGGGCGTAAAAGTGGGCGTGGCAAACATTTTTTTTATCAATCGATAGGTATTGATGAGAATAATACATTTCAGTTAAAACTTTTATTCTAGCATTAAAACTGTATGAGCCACAGTTTTTGGCAGTTTGTGGGCGTTAGAGTGGGCGTGGCACTCTACTGAAACAAACTTGCGCTGCGTAAGAAGCTCAGGAATCTGCACGCCAAATCTCAATAGCCTAGCTCTCATAGTTTCCGAAAGAATCGTTGTACACTTGTTGGGTAAATTACGTTGTCCAGTTCTGAAAGGATCTGAATATAAGGTCTTTATTACTTGGTCCAAGGAACTTGTGAGATGGTTCCGAGGACGCCTAGCTGGAGGCGACCAAGCGGGTCGCAGGTTGCCGATAGCGAACGGCCTATAAGGCCAGCTGTGAATAGCAGTAGGGTACGTCAAACGGTTTCCGTCAGACCGAAACCTCTGTAATAAACAGCCCCGGACAGCCAGAGGGTATCTGTCGCTGTTTAGCGGCAGTACCGTCGATGCGAATTGTTCACCCGCATTTAAATAGTTGCTCTACACAACCCCTTTTCCCCAAACGCACAACCTACCTCCTTCCTATCCCACACAACATCTCACCGCGGGCCGGACTAAGGTGTAAATCGGACCGTGCCGAGAGTCAGCCTGGCTGAGGGCCCGGGTTAAAAACTAGCTCAGTCTCTAACGGTGGGCTCATTTATCGCCTTACCCGGGCATCGCGGATCTCTGCCCGGGTAGACCTTCCCTTTCTCCGCAACAAAAACAAAAATAAAAACACAATGGAGCCGGGCACTCCTAAGAAACCCGTGACGGAGGAGAAGGTGGGTGCGACAGGATCTGCGAGCGTTGGCTCCGCCTGTGCTGGCACCAGCTCGGGGGATATCCCAAAAGGGCCCCACCCCAAACTGGGGGTGATAGGTGGAAGACAGTCGGCCGCCAGCACCTCTGCAAAGTGCGCGCCGGCGCCAAAAACTGCAGTAGGTATGACGAAGACGGTCGCTCCAACCACCGAGCAAAATAAACACACCTATGCGGAGAAGCGGACTGCCGCGCAGACACTCCGCTCACATAACAGGAGCAAGATTTGCCAACCCCTCAGCCGAATGGCTGAAGAAGGTGGAATGGGCGAAGACGGTGCTCCCCAACTACGGGCAAGAGAAGCCTAATGTTGTACGTGCACAGCCAAAGAGACAACGATCTCTAGAGTTGCCTGGACCTGCGGCAAAGAGATCTAGGGTCCAACAGAACCTGTCATTTGCGGAGATAGCGCGGGACAAGGTTCTGATTGGACTGGTTGACAAGGGAACCTCCTCCTCGAAGGAGGACCCGACCGGCAACCCAGCCGAGCAGGTCTTTCCCGAGGAGATAGAGGCTCCTGGAGATGATGAACCGGAAGATGGCTACTCAACCGACGCGTCGCTAAGCAAAGGGATGCAGGCGATGAATCCGGCGGACGAAGACAACGGAGACCTCAGCGGCAGCGAGGAAGCGGACGTCACAGTGGTGGAGGGGAACTCGGCAGATGTCGCTAAGACTACTGCAAGTGAACCTCCATCACAGTAAGGCAGCGTCGGCTGCCCTCCTGCTCCGCCTGGCTGACGGCGGGGCAGACCTAGTACTCATACAGGAGCCTTGGGTGGTAGGAGGCAAGGTTGCTGGACTGGGTACCAAAGATTTCAAGCTGCTGCTTGATCCAAAAGAAGGTAAAATTCGAACCTGCATTTTAGCCAAAAGGCACCTTAGCATATTTCTGCTTCATAATTACAGCAACGGAGACAACACCGTAGCAAGTCTGGAGTTTCCAGCGGCTACAATCAGGGTGGCTTCAGCTTACATGGCCTTCGAAAAGGAAGACCCCCCAGACGAGCTTGTCCGGACACTGGTCAAAGATAGCGAGGCGCTCAAAATAGGACTGGTAATCGGCTGCGACGCAAACGCTCACCACACTCAGTGGGGAAGCCCAACAAGCAACAACAGGGGTGAGTCTCTTTTTAACTTCATCCTTGGCTCAAATCTATTTCTATGCAACAGGGGTAATACCCCCACCTTTATCACAAAAAATAGCCAAACAGTCATTGACCCTACCATGGTGTCAGGTAATCTGCTAGAAGCAGTCAGAAACTGGAAAGTCTCAAACGAACACTCTTTCTCTGACCATAGATTAATAGAAACCACTTTATCACTAGACCCTTCTACTCCAGCTGAATTCGTCTACCATAAACATTCTTCCAATAGAACCCCCAAATGACAACAGTGATATACTCAGTCTTGATAACATAGTAGGGATGTTCACGAATGCCTGCAACTCGGCTTTCGAAGCAGCCCACCCTAAACGCAAACCGAGAGGAACCAAAAAGCCTCCTTGGTGGACACAGAAACTTTCAGAACTCAGATCCAGTTGCAGAACCCTTTTTAACAGGGCAAAAGCAGGAAATGAGGATCTAAAATGGCAACAGTACAAGATAGAACTAGCCTCCTACAAGAAGGCCATAAGGAAAGAAAAAAGATCAGCTTGGCAGACCTTCTGCTCACACATAGAGGAAACAGCCGATGCAGCTCGGCTTAGGAAGATCCTCTCCAAAACAACCCCCTCCTTGGGGTACCTTCAAAAACCAGATGGCTCGTGGACAGACTCTAGTGAGGAGTCCCTAAGCCTACTACTAGACACCCACTTTCCGGGTAGTCTCCCGGTAGAACGTCTCCCAGAAAATCATGCAGGTCTAAGCATTGACTTGGAAACGCTTCTTTCCGAACTCAACATAAGTTGGGCCATAAACAGCTTCAAACCCTTCAAATCACCCGATCATCTCTCACCTGCGCACATCCAACACGCAGGTCAACTTGCCATCAACTGGCTAAAGACAATTTTCCGTACCATTTTTAGGATAGGAACGTTGCCATCAACATGGAGGGAAACAAAGGTATTCTTTATACCCAAAGCGGGCAAAGCCTCGCACACGATGACGAAAGATTTTAGGCCCATAAGTCTTACATCCTTTCTCCTTAAGAGCTTCGAGCGACTGATTGGACTGCACATCAGGTCAGTCATGGACTCGAAACAGTTATCAGCAGCGCAGCATACATATTCAAAAGGCAAGTCCACCGAATCAGCTCTACACGCGGTAGTCAGCCAAATCGAAAAGTCACTCAATCACACGGAATACGCACTTGCTGCATTTCTGGACATAGAGGGCGCTTTCAACAATGTTCTCCCTACAGCCATAACCGAATCCCTCACCGACCTGGGTGTTGAGATCCAAGTCGTGGAGTTAATCCATAAATTGCTCCTCCACCCTAGGAATCTCAACACAAACAAGGTTCGTGAACAGGGGAACCCCTCTGGGTGGTGTACTCTCCCCCCTGCTATGGAACATCGCAGTAAATAAGCTGTTGTGCTACATGGAAGGGGGTGGATGCAAGGTTGTGGCATATGCGGACGATGTAGCCATTATTTTCTCAGGAAAATTTCCTCAGACACTATGCGATCTAATGACCGCCAAACTTAAAATACTCTCTGACTGGACAACAGAAAGAGGTCTAGGGGTAAACCCCTCGAAAACGGAACTGGTGCTGTTTACAAACAGATACAAGATTCCTCAACTAAACCCACCAATATTAAATAACTGCTCTCTATCCTTCAGTGACAACGCCAGGTATTTGGGGTTAGTATTAGATAAGAACGAGAGAACGAGGAAGGCAACAATTGCCCTCTACTCCTGCAAAAAGGCCATCGGAACGAAATGGGGCATGTCCCCAAAAATCGTCAACTGGATACACACAGCGATAGTTAAGCCTATTCTGCTCTACGGAGTGTCAATATGGTGGCCCGCGCTAATGAAGCAGACAACCACAACAAACCTAAACAAGGTACAACGAATGGCATCCTTATGCATAAGCGGAGCCCTTCGCACCACCCCCAACGAGGCGCGAAATGCTATTCTGAACCTTCCAAGTCTGCACTTAGCCGGCATGGAACGAGCTAAGATAGCTGCGGTTCGGATGAGGGACTTAGGGCAGTGGAAACCCCAAATATACGGTCATGCCAGGATACTCCAGCAAGACACAATGATCCCACCCAGTACAGATCTATGTAAACCTATTGAATACATCCACACACATCCACCTTGAAGCATTGCTCCCAACCAGAGAAGACTGGGAACAAGGCCAGCCGGGCCCTACAGAGGCAGTCAATATCTACACTGACGGCTCAAAATTAAATAATCAAGTCTTCTTCAAGGTATATACTCCGAACAACTTAATATCAGGAAATCCTTCAGACTTCTGGATCACTGTAGCGTCTCCCAGGCGGAAGTATTTGCCATAATTGAAGCTTTGATTCTTCTGAACGATGCAAACTGTCAGAATAAACTGATTAACATCTATAGTGATAGTCAAGCGGCTATCAGGTCGATTATCTCGACCAATACAAACTCCCACACCATATCAAACTGCCGCAAATATCTGCACGAGATGGCTCTGCAGTTTAAAATTTACCTTATATGGGTCCCGGGTCACCGGAACATTACAGGCAATTGTATTGCAGATGAGCTGGCCAGGCATGGTACTACCGTTCCTCTCCTTCCGGACAAGGAGAACATTGGTATGCCGATGGCCACCTGCAAGCTTAACATTAAAAACCAATATAAGAAACTTGCGAGCCTAGCATGGACACATGTTAAGCACTGTCGCATCTCTCGCCAGACATGGCCAATCATTGACGCGAAGAGAACTTCGGAACTATTAAGACTAAACCGTACCGAGTGCGGAATGGTAATACGAGTGTTAACAGGCCACTGGTTGGTTGGCACACAAGCAAGCAGATTGGGCGCGCCCCGAAACGATTTCTGCAGAAGCTGCAGGGACGAGGAGGAAGAGGAAACGGTGGAACACCTGTTCTGTTTCTGCCCGGCCCTGAGCAGATCTAGACTGTACCACTTAGGGAATCCCTTCATGAGCAGTCTATCTGAACTGGCGAACATAAGCCTAAAACGAATAATAAAATTCATTAAAGCAACCGGATGGGAATTATGCTAAGTCAGCTGCAATAAAGACAGCAGATTTTTAGGAAAGGGGATACAGATCCACGCGGTACCACAATGGACCTTTTAAGGACTAAGTGTGTCAATGATTTGGCAGCCGCTCTATCCTAACCTAACCTAAGGTCTTTATTAGTGGCAAGACGTTAGGTTTTACGTGTATGATTGAGTCGGTACATCTTAACGTCCTTGTTCCTTGACTCCGCAGCTTTTTCTGATAGCTCTTCAATTGAAACTAATGCGTATTGAATAACATCTTGAGCATGTATTAATATTTTATGAACTGGGGAGGCAAATAATACCAGAAATATTTTGATGTCAGTTCTTTTGCAGTACCCAGCTCTAATTTTCTCAAAAATACTTAAGCGTGATAGTATGCACTGATATAAATTGCCTATATTTAAAAAAAAAAGTTTTTAGAATATTTAAAAAAAATTTCACAATTGAGGAATAGAGATGATTTTCGATTATACATCGATGTTTGCCTGTTAAAACATCGCAAAAGTGATGTTTTCTGCACCTATATTGACCAATTGAGATTTCAAACCACAAACGAATATGACGAACACAACAAAACACAAAATAGGTACGAACACAAAAGAGCGTATAAGTCAGAAAGTTGCAAAAAGTTGCAGCTCAAATTTAAAACATAGACTAAGAAAACATTCACTAGTATTAATAAATTAGTTTCATCAAAGGGAAAGATGGACCTCAAAACTTTTTCTTTATCTGAAATCTATGAATATACAAAAATACACCACTCGACAGGTCACTGATAAAACACTAATTTTAAAATAATAACACAACACATAATGACATAAAAACAAGGAAGAACGCTATAGTCGAGTACCTCGACTATCAGTTACCCGTTACTCAGCTAAAGGGACCAAAGGAAAATGGAGATATGCAAGCAGCAAAGCGAGATTGAAATGCGCCACCTATCGGCGGTAGACAGATTTAAGCGTTATGGGCGTTACAGTGGGCGTGAGAAATTTTTTTTGGGTCAATCGATAGGTATTGACGCGACCAATACAGTTCAGTTAAAATGTTGTATCTAGCATGAAAATTGTGGGCGCCACAGGCTTGGGCGGCTTGTGGGCGTTAGAGTGGGTGTGGCATATTTGCGTAACAAACTTGCGCTACGCACAAGGCTACGGAATCTAAATTTGAGATCCCAATTCTCTATCCTTGATAGTTTCCGAGATATCCGCGTTCATATTTACGATTTTTTTAAGTTTGTGGGCGGCTTGTGGGCGTAAAAGTGGGCGTGGGAAACATTTTTTTTATCAATCGATAGGTATTGATGAGAACAATGCATTTCAGTTAAAATTTTTATTCTATCATCAAAACTGTAGGAGCCACAGTTTTGGGCGGTTTGTGGGCGTTAGAGTGGGCGTGGCACTCTACTGAAACAAACTTGCGCTGCGTAAGAAGCTCAGGAATCTGCACGCCAAATCTCAATAGCCTAGCTCTCATAGTTTCCGAGATCTCAGCGTTCATCCGAACAGACAGACGGACAGACGGACATGGCTAGATCGACTCGGCTAGTGATCCTGATCAAGAATATATATACTTTATGGGGTCGGAAACGTTTCCTTCTGCCTGTTACATACTTTCCGACGAATCTAGTATACCCTTTTACTCTACGAGTAACGGGTATAATACATTAAAGCCAAAAAATATTAAAAAAGAAATAATTAAGACTTAAATTCAATTGCATACGTTCAGGGCACGGAAATCTCAGAATATATTTTATTTTAGTTTCATTATCTATCCATACAAAATAAAATAAAACAAGGAAGAACGCTATAGTCGAGTACCTCGACTATCAGATACCCGTTACTCAGCTAAAGGGACCAAAGGGAAATGGAGATATGCAAGCAGCAAAGCAAGATTGAACTGCGCCACCTATCGGCGGTAGACAGATTTAAGCGTTAAGGGCGTTAGAGTGGGCGTGGCAAATTTTTTTTTGGTCAATCGATGGGTATTGACGCGACCAATACAGTTCAGTTAAAATTTTTTATCTAGCATGAAAATTGTGGGCGCCACAGGCTTGGGCGGTTTTTGGGCGTTAGAGTGGGCGAGGCATATTTGCGTAGCAAACTTGCGCTGCGCACAAGGCTACGGAATCTAAATCTGAGATCCCAATTCTCTATCCTTGATAGTTTCCGAGATATCCACGTTCATATTTACGATTTTTTGAAGTTTGTGGGCGGTTTGTGCGCGTAAAAGTGGGCGTGGCAAACATTTTTTTTAATCAATCGATAGGTATTGATGAGAACAATACATTTCAGCTAAAATTTTTATTCTAGCATCAAAACTGTAGGAGCCACATTTTTGGGCGGTTTGTGTGCGTTAGAGTGGGCGTGGCACTCTACTGAAACAAACTTGCGCTGCGTAAGAAGCTCAGAAATCTGCACGTTAAATCTCAATAGCCTAGCTCTCATTGTTTCCGAGACAGACAGACGGACATGGCTAGATCGACTCGACTAGTGATCGTGATCAAGAATATATATGCTTTATGGGGTCGACGCTTCCTTTTGCCTGTTACATACTTTCCGTCGAATCTAGTATACCCTTTTACTCTACGAGTAACGGGTATAATTACTCAGTCTTATAGTAGATACCTTTATTTTCAATATGAAATTAATTTGTTTTGTGGCAGCTAATATTTAAGCTTCGTTCGCTGTAACGTACAAGTTATCCAACCCGTGAAACGGTTCCACTTATGGAATATATATAACAATTTTTGAATTCAATCTCAGCTATGTTACCCTTGCCTTCAGCGACATTGCCTTTGCCTTTGTGTAAGATTCTGCCTTTGCCTTTGCCATTTACATCGAGGTCCGCGCTTGACCGTCCTGCTAAGATAAATAAACCAATCGTAAAGTAAACACAAGCTTCCGTTCGAAGCCCAAACTCTTCCGTTCGAAGCCCACAGTATTGCGTTCTAAGTTCAGATCATATTGCGTTCCGATTTTCAATCAAATTGCATCGGTCAGCATAATTTCATTTCACAACGAGATGCGACAGTTTCAGCATAAGCTTTTATTTTAAACAAAAATTCTGGCAGCTTAAGAAAAGGAAAGCTTCTGGCCGAGGTTCATTGGATAATTATTTAGAATTAAGAGGGCAGTCTTATTTTACCCGAGACCTCGATCGGTTCACAAGTTTTAAAAGTGTCTTGTATTAATTGTGTATTAAGAATAAAGGTTTATCACCCGAGTTTTAAAATTAAAAATTAATTTTTTTAAATCATCTACAAACGACGAATTTAATTGGCACCCAACGTGGGGCCGCGTTAAATAAAAGGTTCCAAAAAATTGTTTAATGAAAAATAAGTTAAATATAAACCGAGCTCGCGCGGCCAACAACTCAACATTTCTAGTGGAGAAATTAAAAAATCCACCAAACAACACAACAAAGTGACAGTGATCGTTAACAACATTTAAATGGAAATTAAAAAATTAAATAATCCATTTAAGGGTTAATTTTAAAAAAAAGGTGGACCAAAATCTTAAACCAAAAAAATACAAGAACACAAATTAAAGCAAAAAATTATTTAAAGCCAGAAACGCACTACACTAAAATATTTAAACAAACAAGCTCTAACAACAACAACAACAAAATCACAACACGCTGAAACAAAAAAAAATGAAAGAAGGAAGGAAGGGAATTCTATCGCCATTAATTTTTACTGAATCCAGAAAGGAAGATCAACTCACAATCTCACAGAAGGAAGACCCCATCGGGACAGTCTCGTGAGAAATTAATTTTCAATAATAAAAAAATTAAAGATTATAATTTAAGATCAGGGAACTTAAGAAAAATAATATAAGATTTTAACATTGATAAAAAGTAAGAAAGATTCGCGATTTAATAAAAAATTTTGAGAAACAATCTGGAAGATTTAATAAAGCTCATTAAGATTATTATTAACTCAAGCTCAGAAAAGAGAACCAGATGGAACAGTAAATCAGCCAGCTAATAAAGTAACCAGATTAAACAATATCAACGAAGATCATTTTTTAGACCAGAACCCTACAGGGGAATGCCTTATTTAAATAGGACAGACCGAAAAACCAAGAAGCAGTTAAAGATTTTAATGGATACAGGAGCCACTGCTTGTTATATAAAAAAGGGAATTTTCGAAAACAAAAACAAGCCAGAACGCCATAATCGAGTACCTCGACTATCAGATACCCGTTACTCAGCTAAAGGGACCAAAGGGAAATGGAGATAAGCAAGCAGCAAAGCGAGATTGAAATGCGCCACCTATCGGCGGTAAACAGATTTAAGCGTTATGGGCGTTAGAGTGGGCGTGGCAATTTTTTTTTTGTTCAATCGATAGGTATTGACGAGACCAATACAGTTCATTTAAAATTTTTTATCTAGGATGAAAATTGTGAGAGCCACAGGCTTGGGCGGTTTGTGGGCGTTAGAGTAGGCATGGCATATTCGCGTAACAAACTTGCGGTGCGCACAAGGCTAAGGAATCTAAATCGGAAATCCCAATTCTCTATTCTTGATAGTTTCCGAGATATCCACGTTCATATTTACGATTTTTTTAAGTTTGTGGGCGGTTTGTGGGCGTAAAAGTGGGCGTGGCAAACTTTTTTTTTAATCAATCGATAGGTATTGATGAGAACAATATATTTCATTTTTTTTCTAATTTTTATTGTAGCATCAAAACTGTAGGAGCCACAGTTTTGGGCGGTTTGTGGGCGTTAGAGTGGGCGTGGCACTCTACTGAAACAAACTTGCGCTGCGTAAGAAGCTCAGGAATCTGCACGCCAAATCTCAATAGCCTAGCTCTCATAATTTCCGAGATTTCAGCGATCATCCGGACAGACGGACATGGCTAGATCGACTCGGCTAGTGATACTGATCAAGAATATATATACTTTATGGGGTCGGAAACGCTTCCTTCTGCCTGTTACATACTTTTCGACGAATCTAGTATACCCTTTTACTCTACGAGTAACGGGTGTTTGTGCCTAACCGAAGTAGACACCTGCAGGACGATCGCGTCGCGGCAATGGTAACTATGGTTACTGCAATGCCGGAGCACAGGCGATGCTGAACTGCGCTGAGGTTGAGCTAACGTGGTTAGCTGCTAGTTGAGATAGTGTATTACGAGCCCTATTCCTAGAGGTAGGAAGTAGAACCGCGGAGTTATGAGGTGTGTTGATAACTGATTTATTCTTCATTTGATACCTGCTTATATTCTACTTAGAACACGGAAGCTTAGTGTAATGGTTAGTGAAAGAAGCTATATTCTAAAGTAGGTCAGGGAATTATGATTACGGTAGCAGTTGCGTAGTTGGCTCGGCTGACACCGCAAATGTGCTGACTGCATTGGCGGGTCAGCGTATCGTTGTGACGGTGAGATGGTGAGTTAGTGAGACATATAATATGCTGACCAGCAATTCTCATCTGCAGTGAGTGCTACTGAGCGCCTGCTACTGTTCCCAACTTGGCTACTGCTTGATTTGTTGGGTGTGGTCATGTTGAGTACCTTTGGGTACGAACATTCTCCCCCCCATTGAGGGGTACCCTCAATTAAAGGCGTGATGTCGGTCAGCCCTTGGCCGAATTGTATAGAAAGCACCTAACAAATCATTGACCAAGGGGGATCTTTCCTTCAACTGCGGCGGTTCCTGTTTGTGATTCAGGTCCTTCACATCTTCTTGATGCTGCTTAACACTCCCCTTTGCGATAAAATTTACATTACCGTGGGGACTGAAATTGTGCCCTCGTAGAATTTGATCATTTGGCACGTCTATGGTATGTGGACGTTCTGCAACAAAACTAAGATCCTTCTTGGTTAAGTTTAGAAATGTTGAACCAAAGTCAGCCTTCTTGTAGGTTTTGAATTGATGAGAAGTCGGTTCTATATTCATCGGATTTTTATCTTTCGTTGGCTCATAAGCAGCGTTCGGTCCTGCAAAATCATCTCTGTTTTCTATTAGATTGGGGTTTATTTCCGTATCAGGTGAGGTTTCTTTATTGAGATAACCTGTGATTACATAACCAAGCCTTGTGCCTTGTGCCAAAGGTTTATTAGGTCCTAGTTCAAGACGTTCACCGGTAATTACACGAGAAAATACTTCAGCCCCTAAAGTTAGGTCAATGGGTCCTGGTTGCCGAAAGTCAGGATCTGCTAACGGCAGTCCCTCGGGAATTTTAAGATCGGTTGTAATCGGTACTGACGGTTGGTCTGTAATGACTGTGGGCATAATAAATACCTCTAATAGTTTTTCAAACCCTGATGTACAGGATGAGAGCTTTAGTGTTGATCTAATTGCTGTTGATATCTTTCCTCCGATTCCAGATATTTCAATCGGTGACCTTTGTTTAAGAGATAGCAGATCTGCCATTCTCCTTGAAATAAGATTCACCTGTGATCCACCATCTATTACAGCGCGACATGTTTGTAATTGACCGTTTGGCCCTTGTAATGAGACCTTGGCGGTCGCGAGCAAAGTATATCCTCCTACGTGGTCATAGCCTGCAACGGTTACTGCGCCGGCCACTGGATTGATAGTCGGTCCTTGGTGTAACAGTGAATGATGCCGTTGCTGGCAGACTCGACAAGTGGTCGGTGATCCACAGTTTTCAACCTTATGAGCTGTAGACAAACAATTTGTGCATGCTCCTACTTGAATAATTGCTTGACGCCGTGCTTTGGGGTCCATTTGCTGGATACGGCTACATGATCTAAGATTATGTTGTCCTAGGTGACAAATCTTACAGCTTTCTTCGTTGTGAACTGACTGATGGCGGAGTGTTGCTGTAGGTTGAGCGCTTATCGTCTCCAGCATGCAAGCGCGGCGCTCAATAAACGTCAGTACACTCCATAACGTTGGAATTTCCGTTGGTGCATCCGCTGAATTTTCGAGAGCAGCTAGAGACTGCTGGTCTAGTTTTCTTCTGATAAGAAAACACAGGATTGGATCCCAGGATTTTGTGCTGATATCAAGGTTTTTAAGAGTACTCATTGAATTTTTTATAGTGTCATGCAAGGCCCTTAGTTGGCGCGAGGAGCCGTCTATAGGCTTATGGTCAATAATTTTTGCAATGGCGGCGAATACTAGTATTTTTCCGTTCTGGTACCTGGCCTTTAAACGCAACCAGGTGTCGTCATAGCCACCCTGTGAGAAGGCTGTGTCTGTCAAGACGTTTCTCGCTTCACCACGAAGCGAACTCTGTAGAATATGTAGTTTTTGACTGGCCGAATATGGTTTGTTATGTACCAATTCCACAAAGAGATCATGGAACCGTGGCCAGTCTAGATACTCGCCGTTGAACTCCGGAATGCTAATTGGCGGAAGTGCCAAGTTTAGGCTCATTGGCGCGTCGTTTTCTCGTAGCAGGTTCATTTCGTATTCCTCGTATAATGTGTGGAATTGGGCTAGCTCTGCTTCTGCCAGAGCTGCGGCCCCAGGTGTGCTATCCAATTCGTCGTGGGCTTGCCTTAGTAACGCCCAATGGAGATCCAGGTGCCTTTGTAGGGCTGGGGTGACAGTTGGGGCGTTCGAGGCTAATGTTAATGATGACTCCAATTCGTTGCATCTTCTCTGCAGCTGTCGGATCACCGTGTCAATTGTGGAATCTCCTTTGACTTGATCTCTTGTTGCGAGCTTGATGTTGGTCGAAGTTCGTCTGGGGGCCTTCGGAAGCTCGCTTCCAGTCGGTTGTCCAGAAAGATATTCTGATATTTTTCGACCAGCTCTTTAAGTGCTACTAGTCGTGAAGAGTACTCACTTCCAGTGGGTAGTGCCGCTTGCTGGACTTCTTCATCTAGGTCGCAAAACTGCTGCCAGAGATCGTTTAACTGAGTTAGCTTACCGGAATAATAGCCGTTTCGGTGGCGTCGGTCGGCAGAATCCTTGCCATAATTCTTAATGAGCTGTTGGATTTTCCCTTGCAGCTCGTTTTGGGTGTCTAGTAATCGATTGTGTAAATCGATTCTTGTGTGACTTGTTTCCTCAATGAATGAAGTAGACATATTGTGTGTCTTGGAAACAAAGAATCTTGTGAAGCTGGATAAAGCTGAGTATCCTGTGAAGCTGGATGAAGCTGAGTATCCTGTTAAGCTGGATGAAGCTGAAGTTCCTGTGACGCTGGAAGAAGAAGCGTATCCTGTGAAGCTGGATGAAGCTGAAGTTCCTGTGGCGCTGGAAGAAGAAGCGAATCCTGTGAAGCTGGATTAAGCTGAAGTTCCTGTGACGCTGGAAGAAGAAGCGTATCCTGTGAAGCTGGATGAAGCTGAAGTTCCTGTGACGCTGGAAGAAGAAGCGAATCCTGTGAAGCTGGATTAAGCTGAAGTTCCTGTGACGCTGGAAGAAGAAGCGTATCCTGTGAAGCTGGATGAAGCTGAAGTTCCTGTGACGCTGGAAGACGAAGCGTATCCTGTGAAGCTGGATTAAGCTGAAGTTCCTGTGACGCTGGAAGAAGAAGCGTATCCTGTGAAGCTGGATTAAGCTGAAGTTCCTGTGACGCTGGAAGAAGAAGCGAATCCTGTGAAGCTGGATTAAGCTGAAGTTCCTGTGACGCTGGAAGAAGAAGCGTATCCTGTGAAGCTGGATTAAGCTGAAGTTCCTGTGACGCTGGAAGAAGAAGCGAATCCTGTGAAGCTGGATTAAGCTGAAGTTCCTGTGACGCTGGAAGACGAAGCGTATCCTGTGAAGCTGGATGAAGCTGAAGTTCCTTTAGTGGGAAGGGGGTTGCTTGAGTGTGATCCTTTGTTGTTAAAGGATCACGTCGGGGTCACCAATGTTTGTGCCTAACCGAAGTAGACACCTGCAGGACGATCGCGTCGCGGCAATGGTAACTATGGTTACTGCAATGCCGGAGCACAGGCGATGCTGAACTGCGCTGAGGTTGAGCTAACGTGGTTAGCTGCTAGTTGAGATAGTGTATTACGAGCCCTATTCCTAGAGGTAGGAAGTAGAACCGCGGAGTTATGAGGTGTGTTGATAACTGATTTATTCTTCATTTGATACCTGCTTATATTCTACTTAGAACACGGAAGCTTAGTGTAATGGTTAGTGAAAGAAGCTATATTCTAAAGTAGGTCAGGGAATTATGATTACGGTAGCAGTTGCGTAGTTGGCTCGGCTGACACCGCAAATGTGCTGACTGCATTGGCGGGTCAGCGTATCGTTGTGACGGTGAGATGGTGAGTTAGTGAGACATATAATATGCTGACCAGCAATTCTCATCTGCAGTGAGTGCTACTGAGCGCCTGCTACTGTTCCCAACTTGGCTACTGCTTGATTTGTTGGGTGTGGTCATGTTGAGTACCTTTGGGTACGAACAACGGGTATAATGAGTTATCAATATACAAAAAGGTAACTACAGTTCATGGGTATTCAATTATTAGGTATTACCATATTATAAATATATTTGAAACAGGACAATTATTTTATGAAATCGAAGGATTAGAATCTGATCTGCTAATTGGATTTAATTCATTAAGAAAAATTGGAGCTATAATAAATATAGAAAAGGGAATCTTGGAATATAAAGGAAAAACAGAAATGTTAAAATATTATGATAATGAGGAAAAAAAATGAAATAATTTTAATTGAGGAAAATAATATTCTTCCGTTAAAAGAATTTATTATAAAATAATATTTTAATGATAAAAATAGCGAAAACACAGATTCACTATTTGTGGAAAATAATGAAAAAAGCTTGGGAATTCAAAATCCTGAGAGTGCAGACGAAGTAAATAGCGTCAATAAAAATACAAATATCTTGGGAATTCAAAATCCTGAGAGATCCGACGAAGTAAATACCGTCAATAAAAATACAAATATCTCAGGAATTCAAAATCCTGAGAGTGCCAACGAAGAAATTACCGTCAAAATTCGAATAAATAAAAATCGTTTGAAATATAAAAATTTCAAGCCCGCCGTCGTTGAGTTATCCGACAAACAACAGATAAACAATATAGGTACTGATCAATTAGACGGACTAAAGGAAAAAATAGTTCACTATATTGAAAAAGAGCATTCAAAGATAAATATGCAAATTCCTTTTAGAACAGACATAAAGGGGGAAGTAAATCTTATTCACGACAGGCCAATATAAGGGAAACAATATCCGTACGCTTTATCTGTCACCGACTTCGTGAATAGCGAAATCAGTAGAATGTTAGCAGAAGCCCTTGTAGTTCACCAGTTCTGGTAGTCCCAAAGAAAGGAGAATATCAAGACGGACGCCGTACATAAAGACTCGTCATTGACTATAAAAAATTAAATGAAAGTACCATACCTGACAGGTACCCAATGCAAGACCCATCAGTAAATCTATCTAATTTGGGAAAAGCAAGATATTTTTTAACAAAAGATTTAGAATCAGGTTTTCATCAGATATTAATGAAATAATCTGATGTGGAAAAAACATCCTTTTCAATAAATAATGGAAAGTACGAATTTTTCAGAATGCCATTCGGACTAACAAATGCACCAAAAATTTTTAAGAGAGCAATGGACGACATCCTAAAAGAACAAATAGGGAAAACATGTCATGTCTACATGGACGACATTATAATATTCTTAAACTCGATTGAACAACATTATAAAGACTTAAACAAAATTATAAATATATTATTAAAGGCAAACATGAAAATCTCTTTAGAAAAATCAAAGTTTTTTAAACGCGAATCCAGTATTCTAGGATACATCGTATCTTATAACGTCATCGAGACAGACACAGAAAAAATTGACACCGTTATTAAATATCCGCTTCCAAAAAATATTCGGGAACTAAAAAGTTTCTTTGGCCTTACGGGCTATCATAAAAAAATTTGTTTTAAATTACGCCTCTATAGCCAAACCTCTAACAAAATATCTTAGAGGTCATAATGGCAAAATTTCAAAAAGAAACAAAAATGTTAGTTCAAGTGGATGACCCAGCTGTTAAAGCTTTTAACGAGCTGAAAGAAAATCTCATTGCTCAAGTAGAATCAGTTCAACCGGATTATAATAAACAAGAAAGAACGCTATAGTCGAGTACCTCGACTATCAGATACACGTTACTCAGCTAAAGGGACCTAAGGAATATGGAGATATGCAAGCAGCAAAGCGAGATTTAAATGCGCTACCTACCGGCGGTAGAAAGATTTAAGCGTTATGGGCAATAGAGTAGGCGTGCAAATTTTTTTTTTTGAATCAATCGATAGGTATTGACGAGACCAACACATTTCAGTTAAAATTTTTTATCTAGCATAAAAATTGTGGGCGCCACAGGCTTGGGCGGTTTGTGGGCGTTGTAGTGGGCGTGGCATATTCGCGTAACAAAATTGCGCTGTGAACAAAGCTACGGAATCTAAGTCTGAGATCACGATTCTCTAGCTTTGATAGTTTCCGAGATATCCACGTTCATACTTACGATTTTTTAAAGTTTGTGGGCTGTTTGTGGGCGTTAAAGTGGGCGTGGCAAACTTTTTTTTTAATTAATCGATAGGTATTGATAAGAACAACACATTTCTGTTAAAATTCTAGCATCAAAACTGTAGGAGCCACAGTTTTGCGCTGTTTGTGGGCGTTAGGGTGGGCGTGGCACTCTGCTAAAACAAACTTACGCTGCGCAGAAATCTCAGGAATCTGCATGCCTAATCCCAGTATTGTAGCTCTTATAGTTTCCGAGATCTCAGCGTTCATACGGACAGACAGACGGACAGACGGACATGGCTAGATCGACTCGGCTAGTGATCCTGATCAAGAATATATATACTTTATGGGGTCGGACACGCTTCCTTCTGCCTGTTACATACTTTCCGACGAATCTAGTATACCCTTTTACTCTACGAGTAACGGGTATAAGAATTTACCCTGACCACCGACGCTTCGGACGTCGCAATTGGTGCAGTATTATCTCAAGTAGGTAAACCAATTACTTTTATTTCAAAAACCTTGACTAAAACGGAACAAGTTTATGCAACTAATAAGAAGGAACTTTTAGCCATAGTATGAGCTCTTAAAAATCTAAGAAACTAATTATACGGAGTGATTGGAATTGAAATTCAAACCGATCATCAACCATTATCTTTCGCAATCTCTGATAAAAATCCTAATATCGAAATGAAACGCTCGTACTCCTTCATAGAAAGTTTCAGTCCAAAAGTCATTTATAAGCCAGGTACAACTAATGTAGTTGCAGACGCCTTATCAGGAATTCAGATCAACAACTTAACTGACAGTAACGAATCGGTCTCAGATCAAAACACTCAGCATTCAGCAGAGAGTAGTTTTGAGAATGTTATACAAGAAACCCGTAAACCCTTAAACCAGTTTAAGCAACGATTACTATTAGCAACGGGGAGGTATACAATACATGAGTCGATTAATATATTCGAAAATACCAGACATATAATAGAATTAGACACTCCCGAAAATTTGATATTAATCTTAAGGGAATATATTTTTTTTATAGAATTCAAAAACCACTTAAAGATAATTTTGTGAATAAATTTTTGTATACAAGAATATTTGTCCAAGATGTAGAAACTTCTGAAGCCAGAGCACTTATAATCGAAGAAACACATTGCAGAGCACACAGGGGACTTGACGAAAATTATAAACAAATCAGTAGATTGTATTACTGGCCAAACTTACTTACAAAATTAAAAGAATAGATAAAAATTTGTCAAATTTGCAATGAAAACAAATGTAACAGACACCCAATTAAAATTCCAATTGGAGAAGCCCCAATCCCGAGTAAAGAAGGCGAAAATTTACACATCGACATATATTACGCGCATATTACTTTCATAACTTGTACTGACGCTTACTCAAAATTTTTAGTAGTAAAAGAAATCCAAAATAAATTAAATATCGAAAACAATGTAATGGAACTTCTTCAACAATTTCCACAAGCCAAAGTAATAATGACCGATAATGAAACAAGCTTTACCTCGGCCCAATTTAAATCTTTTGCACAAAGGTGCGGTTTAACTGTACATTACGCAGACCCGAGGCACAGTACCTCAAACGGACAAGTTGAAAGGGCACTTTCTACATTAACAGAATTAGCTCGATGCATTAAAGAAAAATTTAATTTAACCGATTATTCCGAAATAGTAATAAGAGCCGCTCAAGAATATAATCAGAGCATTCATTCTACAACGAACCAAAAACCTTTTGACGTACTATATAATAAAATAGAGCACGATAACATTCCTCAAATTTTAAAAAATACACAAGAGAAAATGTTAGAAACACATAATGAAAACAGAAAAGAAAAAGAATATCACGTAGGACAGGTAGTTTATGAAAAGAAACACGGGGAAAGAAATAAACTTAAAACTTGATATACAAAACAAGTAGTTAAATAAAATTTACCTAACAAAATAATAATCAACAATAGAAATAGAATTATTCACAAAGATAATATAAAATTCTAAAAAATTTATGTTACTTTTTTTTTACCTTTTCCAGAAAATGTTTTATTCAAGGACAATAAAGACGTATTGACGTACGATTCATACGCAGAATTATTCCACGTAACTAACTTAAGTTTTATAAAGAAATAATAAAATTGGAATCAGATAATATAAAAAGGGATACTAATAAAAGGTCACAATGGGAAATTAAATATGACATAGAAGTAATCGAATTAATTTTATCACAATTAATATCAACTAGATCAAAAAGGGGGATAAATGAGATAGGCACTGTGTGTAAATGGTTAGCTGGAACTCCGGATCATGATGATTTTATTAAAATACAGAATAAAATCGATGAATTAATTGAAAATAACAAGGAAGAACGCTATAGTCGAGTCCCTCGACTATCAGATACCATACTTTGATAGTTTCCGAGATATCCGCGTTCATATTTACGATTTTTTGAAGTTTGTGGGCGGTTTGTGGGCGTTAGAGTGGGCGTGGCACTCTTCTGAAATAAACTTGCGCTGCGTAAGAAGCTCAGGAATCTGCACGCCAAATCTCAGTAGCCTAGCTCTTATAGTTTCCGATATCTCAGCGTTCATCCGGACGGACAGACGGACATGGCTAGATCGACTCGGCTAGTGATCCTGATCAAAAATATATAGATCTGGGCGGTTGGTGTGCGTAAGAGTGGGCGTGGCACTCTGCTGAAACAAACTTGCGCTGCGTAAGAAGCTCAGGAATCTGCACGCCAAATCTCAATAGCCTAGCTCTTATAGTTTCCGAGATCTTAGCGTTCATCCGGACAGACGGACATGGCTAGATCGACTCGGCTAGTGATCCTGATCAAGAATATATATACTTTATGGGGTCGGAAACGCTTCCTTCTGCCTGTTACATATTTTCCGACGAATCTAGTATACCCTTTTACTCTACGAGTAACGGGTATAATAATAAGCAATTTATTATCAATTCCAAACTGTTTAAAGAAATAGAATCTCTTTCTGATGATTTTAAAAATGTTTTTATTGATTAAGATTTACCACTGCGAAAACATCGCTTACGATTATTAACATTTGATCTGCAAAATTTAATTGACACAATCACACAAGCAAAAGTTGACGTTTTTAATAACAAAATAATAAACAATGATGACATCATGGAAATATTAAAACATGAACAAAAACCAGTAATTATCGCTGACCTAATGGACATCTCTGTTTTTAAAATCGCACTGCATAACGAACTTGTAATAATTTATATAAAATACCCAATAATAAAAAACAGATGCGAAATATATCACGCTAGAGCGATTTCCCAAATCGATGGGAAACTAGAATTAAGAAATCAGTCGCAAAATGCGCAAATATGTATGTTTTATGAAATGTCTAACCTTAAGAACGAACATTTTAATAATTATTGTACTTTAAATAATGCAAAAACTTGTTTTACCCGCTTATTTAATGGCGAGAAATCCACTTGTATAAAAATAAGAGAGAAAAATAAAAAAATAGACATCATACAAGATGGTGCCATTCTTATAAATGGTAACAATATTGTGAACATATCCCATTAAAACATTTCATTTTTTTTAACATTTAATGGTACAACCGAAATTAATAATATTTCATATACCAATTTGGAAAACAGAATTTCTAACTACTTAACTACGAACCACTTCAAAAATTATGAAATAACCGATTACATATTATCAAATAACTCAGAACTTTCTTTATTTATTTATTTATTTATTTATATCCTAGCGCTACAAGTGCACACTTATAATTATCGCGCTAGTCACATTGAGTTGATATTTTATATTATTATTATTTTTAAATTATTTATTACACAGTGTTTGTATTCGAGGGCATATGTAATTTGTGGGCTGGGGTAAGTTTATTGAAAAGATATTTTGGTTCTCACTATTTTGTGAAAGAAGATTAAAATTCTGAGATCGATCCAGGAGGTCAAGTTAAGGTCAAGTATTTTATATGTCAGTTCTGATACATGGTCAAAACGTCTTAAGTTAAACACATAACGGACAATTGAATTAAAAGCTACAATTAATGTGCGCAAGTCCTGCGCATCACAATTTCCAAAAATTTCTATGCCGTAAAAGAGAGTGGGCAGGAGGATAACTTTGGCGATTAATAGTCTAACTTCCTCAGTTAGGAACGATTTAGAGAATGAAAATTTTCTCAACAGAGCATATGTACGCCCTGTCACTTTGACTATATGGATGATCCATGATAAAGTATTGTTAAATGTTATCCCTAGATTGACTGCATTCACTTCATAGATTATCGGCGTATGGTTTATATATAATTATTGGAGTGAAAGTGTTGAAAGTTGCTTTTTACCAATTACCAAGCACTTAGATTTTTTAGGATTTATATCCTTTGCCCATTTTTCAATTAGCCACAACATTTTATTACTTATACGGACACAGGCATGTATTTCAGTTACGGATCTACTAACATATATTTGGACATCATCAGCATATAAATGTACTTCACACTCAGACAGGATACTAGGAAGATCATTGACATATATAAAAAACAATAAAGGGCCTAGCACAGATCCCTGTGGCACTCCCCTGGATAAGTTCCGGAGAGAAGAAACTTGCGTCCCAGAGACGACTGCTTGATACCTATTCGTTAAGTACGACCTAATAAGCTTCGTCGCATTAGTTGAGAAATTAAATATATTCCTAAGCTTGGTACAGAGAATGTTATGATTCACAGAATCAAATACCTTTCTGTGGTCAAGGAGCGTCAAAAACGTTACGCAGTTACTGTCCAGTTTTTGTCTTATATCCTCAACAATATTAGAGATTGCAGTAATACAACTCCTTTTCTTACGGAATCCAGATTGTTTTTCATCAAGTAGAGAATTATTAGCTAAGTATAGTTGAATCTGTGAGCACATAAGGTTTTCAAAGACTTTTGATAGAAAAGGTAATATTGAAATAGGTCTATAGTCATTGTTTAGCTTAGGAATTGGGAAAATTTTGGCGGAACAAACTTCCTTATCCTGCATTGTTGTTATCAATGATTATTAGGGGCGCAATCTCAATATTCAATGCGTATCTTATACATTTCTTAAAGTAAACTAGTTTTAAACCTACCTTAATTAAGAGGATACGATTTATACGCTTAAGAACGAAAGCTATCAGCTTCAGGTCCAGCCGAAGCGTTAGTGAGAGATGTAGAAAGTGGATCAGGCGAATGATTAATGGACGAAAGTTCCTCCATACTGTTAATGCAACAGACATCCTCTCTTCGAGTGCAGCGTACGTGCACAAGGCCGCGTCGTGTAAAGACAGCCGTAAGGATTTTATGTTTTTTCATACGCATAGCCTCTTTAAAGATGAGATAATGCTCCTTTAACAATTGCTCATTAATATAAATTAACGCTTCTGATTTGAAATCGAAACTGCAAGCTCCTTTAACAATTTCTCATTAATATAAATTAACGCTTCTGATTTGAAATCGAAACTGCAAGCTAAGTTGTTTCTTGTGCTCGCGCCTGTACATTCCGACTTGACCAAGCAGCTTGATCTTTTCGCGTGGGTTTAGCATTTTAATTATTATTACTGGATCCACATGTGTTTGTTGTTGTTGCTCGGAAGATATCGCAGACTTTTGGTGATGGAGTCAGCTGGAGATTAAAGCATAGCTTGTGGTAGAGCGCTCTGAGATCTTCACCTTCGACATAGGGAACTCCATGAACCCTCAGATCACACGAGCTAGTCTCCCTGTATTGCGTTGCCAGCCTGGCCACCAGTGCACCCAACCTCTCGCCTGCTGCTTGTAGATTTTCTACCTCCCGGTTCAGCGTCTCAACCCGCTCACCCATTCGGTCCCTCATGGAGCGTAGATCGGCAACCTCGCGCTCCAACGTCAGGACACGAGCATCCATTTGCTTTACTTCCCCGGCGATTATGTCCAAGCGATCCATAAGGCTTCTGAGCATTCGCTGTTCAGCTTCCCGAACGGCCGACTCAATTTTCTCGGTTTGTTCCTCGAAGCGAGTCTTTAAGAGCTCCAGAAGCTGAGGCGAATTTACATCCGAGATACGTTCGCTGGCAGTTCCAGCATTGTTGCGGGTACGTTTAGTGGGTGGAGCAGAAGAACCCATGCCTTTTTTGAGTGTATTTATTGTTTGATTTGATTAAAGTTAGGTGTATTTGTCGGTTGTGTTTGTATTGTATCTGTATAACCACTTACTGCTTTACCGATAATCTGCCTTATCGACAATAGTGAATAGCTGCCTTATCGGCCATAGAGTAGCTGATGGGGCAACCTTTTTCTCTCTTGCACTCCGAAGATGCTGCCGCACCGATTGTCTCTCACTGAAGGTGCACGCACAACCGCACTTGTTGTTCAGCAAGAATTTATTTTCTGATTTATAGAGTCAACTTTGTTTATTAGCACTATGTTGTGTTGTTCGCGGATAGAGCTGGTGGTATATTAGGCGGTTATAGACTTTCTTCAATTTTATAAATGCTATTTTCCGTGGAATATCGTTTATTTTATAGAGCGTTCAATAAAGCGACTGCACACGGGAGAGTTGGAGACTTGATAGATAATATAAACATTTTAAATCCTTTCATTAAAATTAATAATACTAAAATATCACTTACCTTTATATTATTAATTTTAATCATTATAGATTTGATTTTTTTACTTATTATTAAATACAAAAATGCCATATTATTTGTAACCAAAAAACAACGGCCTCTGGTTCTGGCCTTACCTATTAAACAAGAAAATTTTTTAACAGAATTAAGAGATCAATTAAATTAACTTTATATTGAATCGGGACGATCCATTTTAGAAGGGGGAGAGTTATCCAACCCGTGAAACGGTTCCACTTATGGAATTTATAAACAAATTTTTGAATTCAATCTCAGCTATGTTACCCTTGCCTTCAGCGACATTGCCTTTGCCTTTGCTTAAGATTCTGCTTTAGCCGAGGTTCATTGGATAATTTTTTAGAATTAAGAGGGCAGTCTTATTTTGTCCGAGACCGCGATCGGTTCACAAGTTTTAAAAGTGTCTTGTATTAATTGTGTATTCAGAATTAGGGTTTATCACCCGAGTTTTAAAATAAAAAAAGTTTTTTAAATCATCTACAAACGACGAATTTAATTTGCACGTGTTTTTTTGTCGCATTTCTCTCCGTATTCGTAGCGCGTACAAATTAGAGAGACCAAAAATGAAGTTACCGTTCATTTTATTGATCTGTTAAGAAATATTTTTAAGACAAAAAATCGCCTATTCCTGACTTTTGTTTTTTTATTTTTGGCTTACGAAATCAACCACTGTGCGGGGCCAGATACTGAAACCGGACATTATATTTCCTATTGCCGCAGAGTAACAGGATCTTGGGAAGTTCACGAGATATGCAAGCAGCAAAGCGAGATTGAAATGCGCCACCTACCGGCGGTAGACAGACTTAAGCGTTATGGGCGTTAGAGTGGGCGTGGCAAATTTTTGGATCAATCGATAGGTATTGACGACACCAATACATTTCAGTTATTATTTTTTATCTAGCATGAAAATTGTGGGTGCAACAGGCTTGGGCGGTTTCTGGGCGTAAGAGTGGGCGTGGCATATTGCTGAAACAAACTTGCGCTGCGTACAAGGCTACGGAATCTCAATCTAAAATCCCAATTATATATCTTTGATAGTTTCCGAGATATATACGTTCATATTTACGATTTTTTTGAAGTTTGTGGGCGTTAAAGTGGGCTTGGCAAACTTTTTTTTGGGTCAATTGATAGGTATTGCCGAGACCAATACATTTCAGTAAAAATTTTTTCTCTAGCATCAAAACTGTAGGAGCAACAGTTCTGGGCGGTTTGTGTGCGTAAGAGTGGGCGTGGCACTCTGCTGAAACAATTTTGCGCTGCGTAAGAAGCTCAGGAATCTGCACGTCAAATCTCAATAGCCTAGCTCTTAGTTTCCGAGATCTCAGCGTTCATCCGGACAGACGGACATGGCTAGATCGACTCGGCTAGTGATCCTGATCAAGAATATATATACTTTATGGGGTCGGAAACGCTTCCTTCTGCCTGTTACATACCTTCCGACGAATCTAGTATACCCTTTTACTCTACGAGTAACGGGTATAAACAGGTTGTTCAAATATATAGTTGCTCTTTGTATTTAAATTAAATAAAACAATGCAAAAAAATATATTTTTCTGTATACACATTCTATATAGTTTTATTCTAACAAATCAAAAACACGTTTCGAAAGAATCGTTGTACACTTGTTGGGTAAATTACGTTGCCCAGTTATGAAAGGATCTGAATATAAGGTCTTTATTAGTGGCAAGACGTTAGGTTTTACGTGTATGATTGAGTCGGTACATCTTAACGTCCTTGTTCCTTGACTCCGCAGCTTTTTCTGATAGCTCTTCAATTGAAACTAATTCATATTGAATAACATCTGTAGCATGTACATATTAATATTTTATGAACTGGGGAGGCAAATAATACCAGAAATATTTTGATGTCAGTTCTTTTGCAGTACCGAGCTCTAATTTTCTCAAAAATACTTAAGCGTGATAGTATGCACTGATATGAATTGCCTGTATTTAAAAAAAAAAGTTTTTAGAATATTTAAAAAAAAAATTCACAATTGAGCAATAGAGATGTTTTTCGATTTTACATCGATGTTTGCCTGTTAAAACATCGGAAAAGTGATGTTTTCTGCACCTCTATTGACCAATTGAGATTTCAAAGCACAAACGAATATGACGAGCACAACAAAACACAAAATAGGTACGAACACAAAAGAGCGTATAAGTCAGAAAGTTGCAAAAAGTTGCAGCTCAAATTTAAAACATAGACTAAGAAAACATTCACTAGTATTAATAAATTAGTTTCATCAAAGGGAAAGATGGACCTCAAAACTTTTTCTCTATCTGAAATCTGTGAATATACAAAAATACACCACTCGACAGGTCACTGATAAAACACTAATTTTAAAACAATAACACAACACATAATGACATAACAACAAGGAAGAACGCTATAGTCTAGTACCTCGACTATCAGATACCCGTTACTCAGCTAAAGGGACCAAAGGGAAATGGAGATATGCAAGCAGCAAAGCGAGATTGAAATGCGCCACCTATCGGCGGTAGACAGACTTAAGCGTTATGGGCGTTAGAGTGGGCGTGAGAAATTTTTTTTGGGTCAATCGATAAGTATTGACGCGACCAATACAGTTCCGTTAAAATTTTTTATCTAGCATGAAAATTGTGCGCGCCACAGGCTTGGGCGGTTTGTGGGCGTTAGAGTGGGCGTGGCACATTTGCGTAACAAACTTGCGCTGCGCACAAGGCTACGGAGGCGTGGCAAACATTTTTTTTATCAATCGATAGGTATTGATGAGAATAATACATTTCAGTTAAAATTTTTATTCTAGCATTAAAACTGTAGGAGCCACAGTTTTGGGCGGTTTGTGGGCGTTAGAGTAGGCGTGGCACTCTACTGAAACAAACTTGCGGTGCGTAAGAAGCTCAGGAATATGCACGACAAATCTCAATAGCCTAGCTCTCATAGTTTCCGAAAGAATCGTTGTGCACTTGTTGGGTAAATTACGTTGTCCAGTTATGAAAGGATCTGATAATAAGGTCTTTATTAGTGGCAAGACGTTAGGTTTTACGCGTATGATTGAGTCGGTACATCTTAACGTCCTTGTTCCTTGACTCCGCAGCTTCTTCTGATAGCTCTTCAATTGAAACTAATGCATATTGAATAACATCTGGAGCATGTATTAATATTTTATGAACTGGGGAGGCAAATAATTCCAGAAATATTTTGATGTCAGTTCTTTTGCAGTACCCAGCTCTAATTTTCTCAAAAATACTTAAGCGTGATGGTATGCACTGATATGAATTGCCTATATTTAAAAAAGAAAAGTTTTTAGAATATTTAAAAAAAAAATTCACAATTGAGCAATAGAGATGTTTTTCGATTTTACATCGATGTTTGCCTGTTAAAACAGCGGAAAAGTGATGTTTTCTGCACCTCTATTGACCAATTGAGATTTCAAAGCACAAACGAATATGACGAACACAACAAAACACAAAACAGGTACGAACACAAAAGAGCGTATAAGTCAGAAAGTTGCAAAAAGTTGCAGCTCAAATTTAAAACATAGACTAAGAAAACATATCACATATATAGGTATTGACGCGACCAATACAGTTCAGTTAAAATTTTTTATCTAGCATGAAAATTGTGGGCGCCACAGGCTTGGGCGGTTTGTGGGCGTTAGAGTGGGCGTGGCACATTTGCGTAACAAACTTGCGCTGCGCACAAGGCTACGGAGGCGTGGCAAACATTTTTTTTATCAATCGATAGGTATTGATGAGAATAATACATTTCAGTTAAAATTTTTATTCTAGCATCAAAACTGTAGGAGCCACAGTTTTGGGCGGTTTGTGGGCGTTAGAGTAGGCGTGGCACTCTACTGAAACAAACTTGCGGTGCGTAAGAAGCTCAGGAATCTGCACGCCAAATCTCAATAGCCTAGCTCTCATAGTTTCCGAAAGAATCGTTGTACACTTGTTGGGTAAATTACGTTGGTCTTTATAAGTGGCAAGACGTTAGGTTTTGCGTGTATGATTGAGTCGGTACATCTTAACGTCCTTGTTCCTTGACTCCGCAGCTTTTTCTGATAGCTCTTCAATTGAAACTAATGCATATTGAATAACATCTTGAGCATGTGTTAAAATTTTATGAACTGGGGAGGAAAATAGTTCCAGAAATATTTTGATGTCAGTTCTTTTGCAGTACCCAGCTCTAATTTTCTCAAAAATACTTAAGCGTGATAGTATGCACTGATATGAATTGCCTATATTTAAAAAAAAAAGTTTTTAGAATATTTAAAAAAAAAATTCACAATTGAGCAATAGAGATGTTTTTCGATTTTACATCGATGTTTGCCTGTTAAAACATCGGAAAAGTGATGCTTTCTGCACCTCTATTGACCAATTGAGATTTCAAAGCACAAACGAATATGACGAACACAACAAAACACAAAATAGGTACGAACACAAAAGAGCGTATAAGTCAGAAAGTTGCAAAAAGTTGCAGCTCAAATTTAAAACATAGACTAAGAAAACATTCACTAGTATTAATAAATTAGTTTCATCAAAGGGAAAGATGGACCTCACAACTTTTTCTTTATCTGAAATCTATGAATATACAAAAATTCACCACTCGACAGGTCACTGATAAAACAATAATTTTAAAACAAAAACACAACACATAATGACATAAAAACAAGGAAGAACGCTATAGTCTAGTACCTCGACTATCAGTAACCCGTTACTCAGCTAAAGGGATCAAAGGGAAATGGAGATATGCAAGCAGCAAAGCGAGATTGAAATGCGCCACCTATCGGCGGTAGACAGATTTAAGCGTTATGGGCGTTAGAGTGGGCGTGAGAAATTTTTGGGTCAATCGATAGGTATTGACGCGACCAATACAGTTCAGTTAAAATTTTTTATCTAGCATGAAAATTGTGGGCGCCACAGGCTTGGGCGCTTCGCACAAGGCTACGGAATCTAAATCAGAAATCCCAATTCTCTATTCTTGATAGTTTGTGGAAGGTTTGTGGGCGTAAAAGTGGGCGTGGCAAAATTTTGTTTAATCAATCGATAGGTATTGATGAGAACAATACATTACAGCTAAAATTTTTATTCTAGCATCAAAACTGTAGGAGCCACTGTTTTGGACTGTTTGTGGGCGTTAGAGTGGGCGTGGCACTCTACTGAAACAAACTTGCGCTGCGTAAGAAGCTCAGGAATCTGCACGCCAAATCTCAATAGCCTAGCTCTCATAGTTTCCGAGATCTCAGCGTTTATCCGGACAGACAGACGGACATGGCTAGATCGACTCGGCTAGTGATCCTGATCAAGAATATATATACTTTATGGGGTCGGAAACGCTTCCTTCTGCCTGTTACATACTTTGCGACGAATCTAGTATACCCTTTTACTCTACGAGTAACGGGTATAATTACTCAGTCTTATAGTAGATACCTTTATTTTCAATATGAAATTAATTTTTTTTGTGTCAGCAAATATTTAAGCTTCGTTCGCTGTAACGTGCAAGTTATCCAACCCGTGAAACGGTTCCACTTATGGAATTTATAAAAAAAATTTTGAATTCAATCTCAGCTATGTTACCCTTGCCTTCAGCGACATTGCCTTTGCCTTTGTTTAAGATTCTGCCTTTGCCTTTGCCATTTACATCGATGGCCGCGCTTGACCGTCCTGCTAAGATAAATAAACCAATCGTAAAGTAAACACAAGCTTCCGTTCGAAGCCCAAACTCTTCCGTTCAAAGCCCACAGTATTGCGTTCTAAGTTCAGATCATATTGCGTTCCGGTTTTCAATCAAATTGCATCGGTCAGCATATTTTCATTTCACAACGAGATGCGACAGTTTCAGCATAAGCTTTTATTTTAAACAAAAATTTAAGTTCTGGCAGCTTAAGAAAAGGAAAGCTTCTGGCCGAGGTTCATTGGATAATTTTTTAGAATTAAGAGGGCAGTCTTATTTTATCCGAGACCGCGATCGGTTCACAAGTTTTAAAAGTGTCTTGTATTAATTGTGTATTAAGAATAAAGGTTTATCACCCGAGTTTTAAAATTAAAAATTAATTTTTTTAAATCATCTACAAACGACGAATTTAATTGGCACCCAACGTGGGGCCGCGTTAAATAAAAGGTTCCAAAAAATTGTTTAATGAAAAATAAGTTAAATATAAACCGAGCTCGCGCGGCCAATAACTCAACATTTCTAGTGGAGAAATTAAAAAATCCACCAAACAACACAACAAAGTGACAGTGATCGTTAACAACAATTAAATGGAAATTAAAAAATTAAATAATCCATTTAAGGGTTAATTTTAAAAAAAAGGTGGACCAAAATCTTAAACCAAAAAAATACAAGAACACAAATTAAAGCAAAAAATTATTTAAAGCCAGAAACGCACTACACTAAAACATTTAAACAAACAAGCTCTAACAACAACAACAACAAAATCACAACACGCTGAAACAAAAAAAAAATGAAAGAAGGAAGGAAGGGAATTCTATCGCCATTAATTTTTACTGAATCCAGAAAGGAAGATCAACTCACAACCTCACAGAAGGACAGTCTCGTGAGAAATTAATTTTCAATAATAAAAAAATTAAAGATTATAATTTAAGATCAGGGAACTTAAGAAAAATAATATAAGATTTTAACATTGATAAAAAGTAAGATAGATTCGCGATTTAATAAAAAATTTTGAGAAACAATCTGGAAGATTTAATAAAGCTCATTAAGATTATTATTAACTCAAGCTCAGAAAAGAGAATTAGATGGAACAGTAAATCAGCCAGCTAATAAAGTAACCAGATTAAACAATATCAACGAAGATCATTTTTTAGACCAGAACCCTACAGGGGAATGCCTTATTTAAATAGGACAGACCGAAAAACCAAGAAGCAGTTAAAGATTTTAATGGATACAGGAGCCACTGCTTTTTATATAAAAAAGGGAATTTTCGAAAACAAAAAATAGGAAGAACGCCATAGTCGAGTACCTCGACTATCAGATACCCGTTACTCAGCTAAAGGGACCAAAGGGAAATGGAGATAAGCAAGCAGCAAAGCGAGATTGAAATGCGCCACCTATCGGCGGTAGACAGATTTAAATTTTTTTTTGTTCAATCGATAGGTATTGACGAGACCAATACAGTTCATTTAAAATTTTATATCTAGGATGAAAATTGTGGGAGCCACAGGCTTGGGCGGTTTGTGGGCGTTAGAGTAGGCGTAGCATATTCGCGTAACAAACTTGCGCTGCGCACAAGGCTACGGAATCTAAATCTGAAATCCCAATTCTTTATTCTTGATAGTTTCCGAGATATCTACGTTCATATTTACGATTTTTTGAAGTTTGTGGGCGTAAAAGTGGGCGTGGCAAACTTTTTTTTTAATCAATTGATAGGTATTGATGAGAAGTGGATGATGAGAGTGGACGTGGCACTCTACTGAAACAAACTTGCGCTGCGTAAGAAGCTCAGGAATCTGCACGCCAAATCTCAATAGCCTAGCTCTCATAATTTCCGAGATTTCAGCGTTCATCCGGACAGACGGACAGACGGACATGGCTAGATCGACTCGGCTAGTGATCCTGATCAAGAATATATATACTTTATGGGGTCGGAAACGCTTCCTTCTGCCTGTTACATACTTTCCGACGAATCTAGTATACCCATTTGCTCTACGAGTAACGGGTATAAAAATTTACCCTGACCACTGACGCTTCGGACGTCGTGCAGTATTATCTCAAGTAGGTAAACCAATTACTTTTATTTCAAAAACCTTGACTAAAACGGAACAAGTTTATGCAACTAATAAGAAGGAACTTTTAGCCATAGTATGGGCTCTTAAAAATCTAAGAAACTACTTATACGGAGTGATTGGAATTGAAACTCAAGCCGATCATCAACCAATATCTTTCGCAATCTCTGATAAAAATCCTAATATCGAAATGAAACGCTCGTACTCCTTCATAGAAAGTTTCAGTCCAAAAGTCATTTATAAGCCAGGTACAACTAATGTAGTTGAGAATGTTATACAAGAAACCCGTAAACCCTTAAACCAGTTTAAGCAACGATTGCTATTAGCAACGGGGAGGTATACAATACATGAGTCGATTAATATATTCGAAAATACCAGACATATAATAGAATTAGACACTCCCGAAAATTTGATATTAATCTTAAGGCAATATATTCCTCCTAATTTAACGGTAGGTATTCATTGTACTTTAGAGGACTTTTATAGAATTCAAAAACCACTTAAAGATAATTTTGTGAATAAATTTTTGTACACAAGAATATAACTTCTGAAGCCAGAGCACTTATAATCGAAGAAACACATTGCAGAGCACACAGGGGACTTGACGAAAATTATAAACAAATCAGTAGATTGTATTACTGGCCAAACTTACTTACAAAATTAAAAGAATAGATAAAAATTTGTCAAATTTGCAATGAAAACAAATGTAACAGACACCCAATTAAAATTCCAATTGGAGAAGCCCCAATCCCGAGTAAAGAAGGCGAAAATTTACACATCGACATATATTACGCGCATATTACTTTCATAACTTGTATTGACGCTTACTCAAAATTTTTAGTAGTAAAAGGAATCCAAAATAAATTAAATATCGTAAACAAAGTAATGGAACTTCTTCAACAATTTCCACAAGCCAAAGTAATAATGACCGATAATGAAATAAGCTTTACCTCGGCCCAATTTAAATCTTTTGCACAAAGGTGCGGTTTAACTGTACATTACGCAGACCCGAGACACAGTACCTCAAACGGACAAGTTGAAAGGGCACATTCTACATTAACAGAATTAGCTCGATGCATTAAAGAAAAATTTAATTTAACCGACTATTCTGAAATAGTAATAAGAGCCGCTCAAGAATATAATCAGAGCATTCATTCTACAACGAACCAAAAACCTTTTGACGTACTATATAATAAAATAGAGCACGATAACATTCCTAAAATTTTAAAAAATACACAAGCGAAAATGTTAGAAACACATAATGAAAACAGAAAAGAAAAAGCATATCATGTAGGACAGGTAGTTTATGAAAAGAAACACGTGGAAAGAAATAAACTTAAAACTAGATATACAAAACAAGTAGTTAAATAAAATTTACCTAACAAAATAATAATCAACAATATAAATATAATTATTCACAAAGATAATATAAAATTCTAAAAAATTTATGTTACTTTTTTTTTACCTTTTCCAGAAAATGTTTTATTCAAGGACAATAAAGACGTATTGACGTACGATTCATACGCAGAATTATTCCACGTAACTAACTTAAGTTTTATAAAGAAATAATAAAATTGGAATCAGATAATATAAAAAGGGATACTAATAAAAGGTCACAATGGGAAATTAAATATGACATAGAAGTAATTGAATTAATTTTATCACAATTAATATAAACGAAATCAAAAAGGGGGATAAATGAGATAGGCACTGTGTGGAAATGGTTAGCTGGAACTCCGGATCATGATGATTTTATTAAAATACAGAATAAAAGCGATGAATTAATTGAAAATAACAAGGAAGAACGCTATAGTCGAGTCCCTCGACTATCAGATACCCGTTACTCAGCTTAAGGGACCAAAGGAAAATGGAGATATGCAAGCAGCAAAGCGAGATTTAAATGCGCCACCTACCGGCGGTAGACAGATTTAAGCGTTGTGGGCGTTATAGTGGGCGTGACAAAGTTTTTTTTTGATCAATCGATAGGTATTGACGAGACCAATACATTTCAGTTACAATTTTTTATCTAGCATGAAAATTGTGGGCGCCCCAGGCTTGGGCGGTTTCTGGGCGTTAGAGTGGGCGTGGCATATTCGCGTAACAAACTTGCGCTGCGCTCAAGCCTACGGAATCTAAATCTGAAATCCCATTTCTCTATCTTTGATAGTTTCCGAGATATCCGCGTTCATATTTACGATTTTTTGAAGTTTGTGGGCGGTTTGTGGGCGTTAGAGTGGGCGTGGCCCTCAGGAATCTGCACGCCAAATCTCAGTAGCCTAGCTCTTATAGTTTCCGATATCTCAGCGTTCATCCGGACGGACAGACAGGCGGACAGACGGACATGGCTAGATCGACTCGGCTAGTGATCCTGATCAAAAATATATAGTTCTGGGCGGTTTGTGTGCGTAAGAGTGGGCGTGGCACTCTGCTGAAACAAACTTGCGCTGCGTAAGAAGCTCAGGAATCTGCACGCCAAATCCCAATAGCCTAGCTCTTATAGTTTCCGAGATCTTAGCGTTCATCCGGACAGACGGACATGGCTAGATCGACTCGGCTAGTGATCCTGATCAAGAATGTATATACTTTATGGGGTCGGAAACGCTTCCTTCTGCCTGCTACATACTTTCCGACGAATCTAGTATACCCTTTTACTCTACGAGTAACGGGTATAATAATAAGCAATTTATTATCAATTCCAAACTGTTTAAAGAAATAGAATCTCTTTCTGATGATTTTAAAAATGTTTTTATTGATTAAGATTTACCACTGCGAAAACATCGCTTACGATTATTAACATTTGATCTGCAAAATTTAATTGACACAATCACACTAGCAAAAGTTGACGTTTTTAATAACAAAATAATAAACAATGATGACATCATGGAAATATTAAGACATGAACAAAAACCAGTAATTATCGCTGACCTAATGGACATCTCTGTTTTTAAAATCGAACTGCATAAAGAACTTGTAATAATTTATATAAAATACCCAATAATAAAAAACAGATGCGAAATATATCACGCTAGAGCGATTTCCCAAATCGATGGGAAACTGGAATTAAGAAATCAAGTCGCAAAATGCGCAAATATGTTTTATGAAATGTCTAACCTTAAGAACGAACTTTTTAATAATTATTGCACTTTAAATAATGCAAAAACTTGTTTTACCCGCTTATTTAATGACGAGAAATCTACTTGTAAAAAAATAAGAGAGAAAAATAAAAAAATAGACATCATACAAGATGGTGCCATTCTTATAAATGGTAACAATATTGTGAACATATCCCATTAAAACATTTCATTTTTTATAACATTTAATGGTACAACCGAAATTAATAATATTTCATATACCAATTTGGAAAACAGAATTTCTAACTACTTAACTACGAACCACTTCAAAAATTATGAAATATCCGATTACATATTATCAAATAACTCACAACTTTCTTTATTTATTTATTTATATCCTAGCGCTACAAGTGCACACTTATAATTATCGCGCTAGTCACATTGAGTTGATATTTTATATTATTATTATTTTTCAATTATTAAAACAATTTCTCTCGCTCTCTTAATCAATACTAATGACTTACATCAAATTTTCTTAGTTACTGTTATTATTGTTTTTAATATATATATATATTTTTATATTTATTTTATATCATTTCATTTAATTTTTATACTTATGTGTACTGGTATTTTAAAGGATCTTGAACTATATTGTACAATTGAGTTGCGCTCCTAGTTGTTATACCCGTTACTCGTAGAGTAAAAGGGTATACTAGATTCGTCGGAAAGTATGTAACAGGCAGAAGGAAGCGTTTCCGACCCCATAAAGTATATATATTCTTGATCAGGATCACTAGCCGAGTCGATCTAGCCATGTCCGTCTGTCCGTCTGTCCGTCTCTCCGTATGAACGCTGAGATCTCGGAAACTAAAGGAGCTACAATACTGGGATTAAGCATGCAGATTCCTGAGATTCCTGCGCAGCTCAGGTTTATTTCAAAAGAGTGCCACGCCCACTCTAACGCCCACAAACCGCCCAAAACTGTGGCTCCTACAGTTTTGATACTAGAATAAAAATTTTAACTGAAATGTATTGTTCTCATCAATACCTACCGATTGATCTAAAAAAGTTTGCCACGCCCACTTAGTGCCCACAAACCGCCTACAAACTTCAAAAAATCGTAAATATGAACGCGGATATCTCGGAAAATATCAAAGATAGAGAAACGGGACTTCAGATGTAGATTCCGTAGGCTTGAGCGCAGCGCAAGTTTGTTACGCGAATATGCCACGCCCACTCTGACGCCCAAAAACCGCCCAAGCCTGTGGCGCCCACAATTTTCGTGCTAGATAAAAAATTTTAACTGAAATGTATTGGTCTCGTCAATACCTATCGATTGATCTAAAAAAAACTTTGCCACGCCCACTCTAACGCCCACTCTAACGCCCACAACGCTTAAATCTGTCTACCGCCGGTAGGTGGCGCATTTGCTGCTTGCATATCTCCATTTTCCTTTGGTCCCTTTAGCTGAGTAACGGGTATCTGATAGTCGAGGTACTCGACTATAGCGTTCTTCCTTGTTTTGTATTGGTGCGGTAGATTGTTCCATAACCGGATACCATTTATGAAAAATTGCCTTCTCGAACACAGTGTTTGTATTCGAGGGCATATGTAATTTTTGGGTCTTACTGATGTGGCTGTGGTAAGTTTATTGAAAAGATATTTTGGTTCTCACTATTTTGTGAAAGAAGATTATTATTCTGAGATCGATCCAGGAGGTCAAGTTAATGTCAAGTATTTTATATGTCAGTTCTGATACATGGTCAAAACGACTTAAGTTAAACACATAACGGACAATTGAATTAAAAGCTACAATTAATGTGCGCAAATCCTGCGCATCACAATTTCCAAAAATTTCTATGCCATAAAAGAGAGTGGGCAGGAGGATAACTTTGGCGATTAATAGTCTAACTTCCTCAGTTAGGAACGATTTAGAGAATGAAAATTTTCTCAACAGAGCATATGTACGCCCTGTCGCTTTGACTATATGGATGATCCATGATAAAGTATTATTAAATGTTATTGACTGCATTCACTTCATAGATTATCGGCGTATGGTTTATATATAATTATTGGAGTGAAAGTGTTGAAAGTTGATTTTTACCAATTACCAAGCACTTAGATTTTTTAGGATTTATACCCAAGCCATTTTCCTTTGCCCATTTTTCAATTAGCCACAACATTTTATTACTTATACGGACACAGGCATGTATTTCAGTTACGGATTTACTAACATATATTTGGACATCATCAGCATATAAATGTACTTCACACTCAGACAGGATACTAGGGAGATCATTGGCACTCCCCTGGATAAGTTCCGGAGAGAAGAAACTTGCATCCCAGAGACGACTGCTTCATACCTATTCGTTAAGTACGACCTAATAAGCTTCGTCGCATTAGTTGAGAAATTAAATATATTCCTAAGCTTGGTACAGAGAATGTTATGATTCACAGAATCAAATACCTTTCTGTGGTCAAGGAGCGTCAAAAACGTTACGCAGTTACTGTCCAGTTTTTGTCTTATATCCTCAACAATATTAGAGATTGCAGTAATACAACTCCTTTTCTTACGGAATCCAGATTGTTTTTCATCAAGTAGAGAATTATTAGCTAAGTATAGTTGAATCTGTGAGCACATAAGGTTTTCAAAGACTTTTGATAGAAAAGGTAATATTGAAATAGGTCTATAGTCATTGTTTAGCTTAGGAATTGGGAAAATTTTGGCGGAACAAACTTCCTTATCCTGCATTGTTGTTATCAATGATTATTAGGGGCGCAATCTCAATATTCAATGCGTATCTTATACATTTCTTAAAGTAAACTAGTTTTAAACCTACCTTAATTAAGAGGATACGATTTATACGCTTAAGAACGAAAGCTATCAGCTTCAGGTCCAGCCGAAGCGTTAGTGAGAGATGTAGAAAGTGGATCAGGCGAATGATTAATGGACGAAAGTTCCTCCATACTGTTAATGCAACAGACATCCTCTCTTCGAGTGCAGCGTACGTGCACAAGGCCGCGTCGTGTAAAGACAGCCGTAAGGATTTTATGTTTTTTCATACGCATAGCCTCTTTAAAGATGAGATAATGCTCCTTTAACAATTGCTCATTAATATAAATTAACGCTTCTGATTTGAAATCGAAACTGCAAGCTCCTTTAACAATTTCTCATTAATATAAATTAACGCTTCTGATTTGAAATCGAAACTGCAAGCTAAGTTGTTTCTTGTGCTCGCGCCTGTACATTCCGACTTGACCAAGCAGCTTGATCTTTTCGCGTGGGTTTAGCATTTTAATTATTATTACTGGATCCACATGTGTTTGTTGTGATTTCCTTGCTCGGAAGATATCGCAGACTTTTGGTGATGGAGTCAGCTGGAGATTAAAGCATAGCTTGTGCTAGAGCGCTCTGAGATCTTCACCTTCGACATAGGGAACTCCATGAACCCTCAGATCACACGAGCTAGTCTCCCTGCATTGCGTTGCCAGCCTGGCCTCCAGTGCACCCAACCTCTCACCTGCTGCTTGTAGATTTTCTACCTCCCGGTTCAGCGTCTCAACCCGCTCACCCATTCGGTCTCTCATGGAGCGTAGATCGGCAACCTCGCGCTCCAACGTCAGGACACGAGCATCCATTTGCTTTACTTCCCCGGCGATTATGTCCAAGCGATCCATAAGGCTTCTGAGCATTCGCTGTTCAGCTTCCCGAACGGCCGACTCAATTTTCTCGGTTTGTTCCTCGAAGCGAGTCTTTAAGAGCTCCAGAAGCTGAGGCGAATTTACATCCGAGATACGTTCGCTGGCAGTTCCAGCATTGTTGCGGGTACGTTTAGTGGGTGGAGCAGAAGAACCCATGCCTTTTTTGAGTGTATTTATTGTTTGATTTGATTAAAGTTAGGTGTATTTGTCGGTTGTGTTTGTATTGTATCTGTATAACCACTTACTGCTTTACCGATAAACTGCCTTATCGACAATAGTGAATAGCTGCCTTATCGGCCATAGAGTAGCTAATGGGGCAACCTTTTTCTCTCTTGCACTCCGAAGATGCTGCCGCACCGATTGTCTCTCACTGAAGGTGCACGCACAACCGCACTTGTTGTTCAGCAAGAATTTATTTTCTGATTTATAGAGTCAACTTTGTTTATTAGCACGGATAGAGCTGGTGGTATATTAGGCGGTTATAGACTTTCTTCAATTTTATAAATGTTATTTTCCGTGGAATATCGTTTATTTTATAGAGCGTTCAATAAAGCGACTGCACACGGGAGAGTTGGAGACTTGATAGATAATATAAACATTTTAAATCCTTTCATTAAAATTAATAATACTAAAATATCACTTACCCTTATATTATTAATTTTAATCATTATATATTTGATTTTTTTACTTATTATTAAATACAAAAATGCCATATTATTTGTAACCAAAAAACAACGGGAACAACGGCCTCTGGTTCTGGCCTAACCTATTAAACAAGAAAATTTTTTAACAGAATTAAGAGATCAATTAAATGAACTTTATATTGAATCGGGACGATCCATTTTAGAAGGGGAGAGTTATCCAACCCGTGAAACGGTTCCACTTATGGAATTTATAAACAAATTTTTGAATTCAATCTCAGCTATGTTACCCTTGCCTTCAGCGACATTGCCTTTGCCTTTGTTTAAGATTCTGCCTTAGCCGAGGTTCATTGGATAATTTTTTAGAATTAAGAGGGCAGTCTTATTTTGTCCGAGACCGCGATCGGTTCACAAGTTTTAAAAGTGTCTTGTATTAATTGTGTATTCAGAATTAGGGTTTATCACCCGAGTTTTAAAATAAAAAAAAGTTATTTAAATCATCTACAAACGACGAATTTAATTTGCACGTGTTTTTTTGTCGCATTTCTCTCCCTATTCCTAGCGCGTACAAATTAGAGAGACCAAAAATGAAATAACCGTTCATTTTATTGCTCTGTTAAGAAATATTTTTAAGACAAAAAATCGCCTATTCCTGACTTTTGTTTTTTTATTTTTGGCCTACGAAATCAACCACTGTGCGGGGCCAGGTACTGAAACCGGACATTATATTTCCTATTGCCGCAGAGTAACCGGATCTTGGGAAGTTCACGAGATATGCAAGCAGCAAAGCGAGATTGAAATGCGCCACCTACCGGCGGTAGACAGATTTAAGCGTTATGGGCGTCAGAGTGGGCGTGGCAAATTTTTGGATCAATCGATAGGTATTGACGAGACCAATACATTTCAGTTAATATTTTTTATCTAGCATGAAAATTGTGGGTGCAACAGGCTTGGGCGGTTTCTGTTCGTTAGAGTGGGCGTGGCACTCTGCTGAAACAAACTTGCGCTGCGTAAGAAGCTCAGGAATCTGCACGCCAAATCGCAATAGCCTAGCTCTTATAGTTTCCGAGATCTCAGCGTTCATCCGGACAGACGGACAGACGGACATGGCTAGATCGACTCGGCTAGTGATCCTGATCAAGAATATATATACTTTATGGGGTCGGAAACGCATCCTTCTGCCTGGTACATACCTTCCGACGAATGTAGTATACCCTTTTACTCTACGAGTAACGGGTATAAACAGGTTGTTCAAATATATAGTTGCTCTTTGTATTTAAATTAAATAAAACAATGCAAAAAAATATATTTTTCTGTATACATATTCTATATAGTTTTATTCTAACAAATCAAAAACACGTTTCGAAAGAATCGTTGTACACTTGTTGGGTAAATTACGTTGCCCAGTTATGAAAGGATCTGAATATAAGGTCTTTATTAGTGGCAAGACGTTAGGTTTTACGTGTATGATTGAGTCGGTACATCTTAACGTCCTTGTTCCTTGACTCCGCAGCTTTTTCTGATAGCTCTTCAATTGAAACTAATGCATATTGAATAACATCTGGAGCATGTATTAATATTTTATGAACTGGGGAGGCAAATAATTCCAGAAATATTTTGATGTCAGTTTTTTTGCAGTACCCAGCTCTAATTTTATCAAAAATACTTAAACGTGATAGTATGCACTGATATGAATTGCCTATATTAAAAAAAAAAGTTTTTAGAATATTTAAAAAAAAATTCACAATTGAGCAATAGAGATGTTTTTCGATTTTACATCGATGTTTGCCTGTTAAAACATCGGAAAAGTGATGTTTTCTGCACCTCTATTGACCAATTGAGATTTCAAAGCACAAACGAATATGACGAACACAACAAAACACAAAATAGGTACGAACACAAAAGAGCGTATAAGTCAGAAAGTTGCAAGAAGTTGCAGGTCAAATTTAAAACATAGACTAAGAAAACATTCACTAGTATTAATGAATTATTTTCATCAAAGGGAAAGATGGACCTCACAACTTTTTCTTTATCTGAAATCTATGAATATACAAAAATACACCACTCGACAGGTCATTGATAAAACAATAATTTTAAAACAATAACACAACACATAATGACATAAAAACAAGGAAGAACGCTATAGTCTAGTACCTCGACTATCAGTAACCCGTTACTCAGCTAAAGGGATCAAAGGGAAATGGAGATATGCAAGCAGCAAAGCGAGATTGAAGTGCGCCACCTATCGGCGGTAGACAGATTTAAGCGTTATGGGCGTTAGAGTGGGCGTGAGAAATTTTTGGGTCAATCGATAGGTATTGACGCGACCAATACAGTTCAGTTAAAATTTTTTATCTAGCATGAAAATTGTGGGTGCCACAGGCTTGGGCGGTTTGTGGGCGTTAGAGTGGGCGTGGAATATTTGCGTAACAAACGTATACCCTTCTACTCTACGAGTAACGGGTATAATTACTCAGTCTTATAGTAGATACCTTTATTTTCAATATGAAATTAATTTTTTTTGTGGCAGCTAATATTTAAGCTTCGTTCGCTGTAACGTGCAAGTTATCCAACCCGTGAAACGGTTCCACTTATGGAATTTATATACAAATTTTAGAATTCAATCTCAGCTATGTTACTTTTGCCTTCAGCGACATTGCCTTTGCCTTTGTTTAAGATTCTGCCTTTGCCTTTGCCATTTACATCGAGGTCCGCGCTTGACCGTCCTGCTAAGATAAATAAACCAATCGTAAAGTAAACACAAGCTTCCGTTCGAAGCCCAAACTCTTCCGTTCGAAGCCCACAGTATTGCGTTCTAAGTTCAGATCATATTGCGTTCCGATTTTCAATCAAATTGCATCGGTCAGCATAATTTCACTTCACAACGAGATGCGACAGTTTCAGCATAAGCTTTTATTTTAAACAAAAATTTAAGTTCTGGCAGCTTAAGAAAAGGAAAGCTTCTGGCCGAGGTTCATTGGATAATTTTTTAGAATTAAGAGGGCAGTCTTATTTTACCCGAGACCGCGATCGGTTCACAAGTTTTAAAAGTGTCTTGTATTAATTGTGTATTAAGAATAAAGGTTTATCACCCGAGTTTTAAAATTAAAAATTAATTTTTTTAAATCATCTACAAACGACGAATTTAATTGGCACCCAACGTGGGGCCGCGTTAAATAAAAGGTTCCAAAAAATTGTTTAATGAAAAATAAGTTAAATATAAACCGAGCTCGCGCGGCCAACAACTCAACATTTCTAGTGGAGAAATTAAAAAATCCACCAAACAACACAACAAAGTGACAGTGATCGTTAACAACAATTAAATGGAAATTAAAAAATTAAATAATCCATTTAAGGGTTAATTTTAAAAAAAAGGTGGACCAAAATCTTAAACCAAAAAAATACAAGAACACAAATTAAAGCAAAAAATTATTTAAAGCCAGAAACGCACTACACTAAAACATTTAAACAAACAAGCTCTAACAACAACAACAACAAAATCACAACACGCTGAAACAAAAAAAAATGAAAGAAGGAAGGAAGGGAATTCTATCGCCATTAATTTTTACTGAATCCAGAAAGGAAGATCAACTCACAATCTCACAGAAGGAAGACCCCATCGGGACAGTCTCGTGAGAAATTAATTTTCAATAATAAAAAAATTAAAGATTATAATTTAAGATCAGGGAACTTAAGAAAAATAATATAAGATTTTAACATTGATAAAAAGTAAGATAGATTCGCGATTTAATAAAAAATTTTGAGAAACAATCTGGAAGATTTAATAAAGCTCATTAAGATTATTATTAACTCAAGCTCAGAAAAGAGAACCAGATGGAACAGTAAATCAGCCAGCTAATAAAGTAACCAGATTAAACAATATCAACGAAGATCATTTTTTAGACCAGAACCCTACAGGGGAATGCCTTATTTAAATAGGACAGACCGAAAAACCAAGAAGCAGTTAAAGATTTTAATGGATACAGGAGCCACTGCTTTTTATATAAAAAAGGGAATTTTCGAAAACAAAAAATAGGAAGAACGCCATAGTCGAGTACCTCGACTATCAGATACCCGTTACTCAGCTAAAGGGACCAAAGGGAAATGGAGATAAGCAAGCAGCAAAGCGAGATTGAAATGCGCCACCTATCGGCGGTAGACAGATTTAAATTTTTTTTTGTTCAATCGATAGTTATTGACGAGACCAATACAGTTAATTTAAAATTTTATATCTAGGATGAAAATTGTGGGAGCCACAGGCTTGGGCGGTTTGTGGGCGTTAGAGTAGGCGTGGCATATTCGCGTAACAAACTTGCGCTGCGCACAAGGCTACGGAATCTTAATCTGAAATCCCAATTCTTTATTATTGATAGTTTCCGAGATATCTACGTTCATATTTACGATTTTTTGAAGTTTGTGGGCGGTTTGTGGGCGTAAAAGTGGGCGTGGCAAACTTTTTTTTAAATCAATCGATAGGTATTGATGAGAACAATACATTTCATTTTTTTTCTAATTATACCCGTTACTCGTAGAGTAAAAGGGTATACTAGATTCGTCGGAAAGTATGTAACAGGCAGAAGGAAGTGTTTCCGACCCCATAAAGTATATATATTCTTGATCAGGATCACTAGCCGAGTCGATCTAGCCATGTCCGTCTGTCCGTCTGTCCGTCTGTCCGTATGAACGCTGAGATCTCGGAAACTATAAGAGCTACAATACTGGGATTAGGCATGCAGATTCCTGAGATTCCTGCGCAGCGCAAGTTTGTTTCAGAAGAGTGCCACGCCCACTCTAACGCCCACAAACCGCCCAAAACTGTGGCTCCTACAGTTTTGATGCTAGAACAAAAATTTTAACTGAAATGTATTGTTCTCATCAATACCTACCGATTGACCTAAAAAAAAGTTTGCCACGCCCACTTTAACGCCCAAAACCCGCCCACAATCTTCAAAAAATCGTAAATATGAACTCGGATATCTCGGAAAATATCAAAGATGGAGAATCGGGATTTCAGATTTAGATTTCGTAGGCTTGAGCGCAGCGCAAGTTTGTTACGCAAATATGCCACGCCCACTCTAACGCCCACAACCCGCCCAACTCTGTGGCGCCCACAATTTTCATGCTAGATAAACAATTTTAACTGAAATGTATTGGTCTCGTCAATACCTATCGATTAATTAAAAAATTAATTAATTAATTAATCACTCAAATTAGTACTAAGTAATACACCTTCTCTTTACATTTAATGCTTAAAATTATTCAATGGAACATCCATGGATATAGAAATAACTACATTGAACTCCAAACCCTGATCAAGACCTTTAACCCCCTAATTCTTGCCCTACAAGAAACACACATAACCAACTTTAACTCTCTACCCATTCCCATTAACTACACACTCTACCAACAATGCTGCACCAACTCTTACGGGGGCGCAGCTATACTGATACATAACTCAATATCTCAAAGACAAATCTCAATCCCCCAAGACTTCGAAGCAACTGGAGTCTCAATAGATACAAAATTTAAACTAAACATAATATCAGTCTACATTTCACCAACTAAGTCCTTTAACAGAAGTAACCTAGAAAACGTCCTCTGCTTCGACAACACACCCACTTTAGTCCTCGGAGACTTTAATAGTTGGCACCCCTACTGGGCCTCTCCTAGCCCTAATACCAGAGGCAATATTATTGCCAAATTCCTAGACCGTACAGATTAAATTTTATTAAACGACAAAAGCCCCACCCACTTCTCCACTCACAACTCTTTCACACATATAGACCTATCCTTTTCTTCATCCACTATAGCCCCAGAATTTCTCTGGGAAACAATAGACGACCTCTACGGAAGTGATCACCTCCCTATCTTAATCTCAATGAACCTTAATGCCTCCCCCTCATCCTACACCTCCAAACCCTCCTTTAACTTAAAGAAAGCAAACTGGGAAGCATACAAAAAATCTTTTCGTAACAATTCCACTGACAAGCCACCGAGCGAAAATGTCAATAAAGAAGCAGCTTTGTTAAGAAAAATTATTATCCACAGCGCGCACCAATCAATCCCCCAGAACTCTACTTTTCAATTCCCTAGAACAGTCCCGTGGTGGAATCAAAACTTAACAGTTTTGAAGAATGCCAAATCGTCTAAATGGTCAATACTAAAACGTAACATTACTACGTATAATATAATAGAATACAAAAGAGCCAACGCTAAACTAAAGAAAGCCATTAGAGAAGCCAAACGAATCTCTATTTTGAATTTCACATCCGATATTAGTCCCTTCTCATCTCCAGCAAGAACATGGTCCAACATCAGACGCCTTTGCGGCCTTTACCCCACAAAGCACATACACTGCATTAACGACCCTTCTTTCCCCACCCCCAGAACATCCCAAAGTGAAATCGCTAACTCTTTTGGACTTGCCTGGTCCAAAGAAGCCGACGACGGTAACTTTTCTCCAACTTTTCGCACTAATAAATTCCTCTTAAACCACACATTAGACTACCAACCCTCCAAAACTGCACTAGAAATAGAAAAGGACATTTCGTTCATCGAATTTAGCAGCGCACTCAACTCCTTGAAAGGCAAAACTCCAGGCTTAGATCGCATCTCATACATTATGATCAACAACTCCCCCATATCATTCAAACACAGAGCATTAAAACTGTAGGAGCCACAGTTTTGGGTGGTTTGTGGGCGTTAGAGTGGGCGTGGCACTCTACTGAAACAAACTTGCGCTGCATAAGAAGCTCAGGAATCTGCACGCCAAATCTCAATAGCCTAGCTATCATAATTTCCGAGATTTCAGCGTTCATCCGGACAGACGGACAGACGGACATGGCTAGATCGACTCGGCTAGTGATCCTAATCAAGAATGTATATACTTTATGGGGTCGGAAACGCTTCCTTCTGCCTGTTACATACTTTCCGACGAATCTAGTTACCCTTTTACTCTACGAGTAACGGGTATAATGAGTTATCAATATACAAAAAGGTAACTACAGTTCATGGGTATTCAATTATTAGGTATTACCATATTATAAATATATTTGAAACAAGACAATTATTTTATGAAATCGAAGGATTAGAATCTGATCTGGTAATATGATTTAATTCATTTAGAAAAATTGGAGCTATAATAAATATAGAAAAGGAAATCTTGGAATATAAAGGAAAAACAGAAAAGTTAAAATATTATGATAATGAGGAAAAAAAAATGAAATAATTTTAATTGAAGAAAATAATATTCTTCCGTTAAAAGAATTTATTATAAAAAAATATTTTAATGATAAAAATAGCGAAAACACAGATTCACTATTTGTGGAAATTAATGAAAAAAGCTTGGGAATTCAAAATCCTGTGAGTGCCGACGAAGTAAATACCGTCAATAAAAATACAAATATCTTGGGAATTCAAAATCCTGAGAGTGCAGACGAAGTAAATACCGTCAATAAAAATACAAATATCTTGGGAACTCAAAATCCTGAGAGATCCGACGAAGTGAATACCGTCAATAAAAATACAAATATCTTGGAAGTGCCGACGAAGTAAGTACCGTCAATAAAAATACAAATATCTCGGGAATTCAAAATCCTGAGAGTGCCAACGAAGAAATTACCGTCAAAAATCGAATAAATATAAATCGTTTGAAATATAAAAATTTCAAGCCCGCCGTTGTTGAGTTATCCGACAAACAACAGATAAACAATATTGGTACTGATCAATTAGACGGACTAAAGGAAAAAATAGTTCACTATATTGAAAAAGAGCATTCAAAGATAAATATGCAAATTCCTTTTAGAACAGACATAAAGGGGGAAGTTAATCTTATTCACGACAGGCCAATATAAGGGAAACAATATCCGTACGCTTTATCTGTCAACGACTTCGTGAATAGCGAAATCAGTAGAATGTTAGCAGAAGAAATTATAAGGCCTAGTCGAAGCCCTTATAATTCACCAGTTCTGGAAGTCCTAAAGAAAGGAGAAAATCAAGACGGAAGCCGTAAGTAAAGACTCGTCATTGACTATAAAAAATTAGATGAAAGTACCATACCTGACAGGTACCCAATGCAAGACCCATCAGTAAATCTATCTAATTTGGGAAAAGCAAGATATTTTTTAACAAAAGATTTAGAATCAGGTTTTCATCAGATATTAATGAAATAATCTGATGTGGAAAAAACATCCTTTTCAATAAATAATGGAAAGTACGAATTTTTCAGAATGCCATTCGGACTAACAAATGCACCAAAAATTTTTAAGAGAGCAATGGACGACATCCTAAAAGAACAAATAGGGAAAACATGTCATGTCTACATGGACGACATTATAATATTCTTAAACTCGATTGAACAACATTATAAAGACTTAAACAAAATTATAAATATATTATTAAAGGCAAACATGAAAATCTCTTTAGAAAAATCAAAGTTTTTTAAACGCGAATCCAGTATTCTAGGATACATCGTATCTTATAACGTCATCGAGACAGACACAGAAAAAATTGACACCGTTATTAAATATCCGCTTCCATAAAATATTCGGGAACTAAAAAGTTTCTTTGGCCTTACGGGCTATCATAAAAAAATTTGTTTTAAATTACGCCTCTATAGCCAAACCTCTAACAAAATATCTTAGAGGTCATAATGGCAAAATTTCAAAAAGAAACAAAAATGTTAGTTCTAGTGGATGACCCAGCTGTTAAAGCTTTTAACGAGCTGAATGAAAATCTCATTGCTCAAGTAGAATCAGTTCAACCGGATTATAATAAACAAGAAAGAACGCTATAGTCGAGTACCTCGACTATCAGATACACGTTACTCAGCTAAAGGGACCTAAGGAATATGGAGATATGCAAGCAGCAAAGCGAGATTTAAATGCGCTACCTACCGGCGGTAGAAAGATTTAAGCGTTATGGGCAATAGAGTAGGCGTGCAAATTTTTTTTTTTGAATCAATCGATAGGTATTGACGAGACCAACACATTTCAGTTAAATTTTTTTATCTAGCATAAAAATTGTGGGCGCCACAGGCTTGGGCGGTTTGTGGGCGTTGTAGTGGGCGTGGCATATTCGCGTAACAAAATTGCGCTGTGAACAAAGCTACGGAATCTAAGTCTGAGATCACGATTCTCTAGCTTTGATAGTTTCCGAGATATCCACGTTCATACTTACGATTTTTTAAAGTTTGTGGGCTGTTTGTGGGCGTTAAAGTGGGCGTGGCAAACTTTTTTTTTAATTAATCGATAGGTATTGATAAGAACAACACATTTCTGTTAAAATTCTAGCATCAAAACTGTAGGAGCCACAGTTTTGCGCTGTTTGTGGGCGTTAGGGTGGGCGTGGCACTCTGCTAAAACAAACTTACGCTGCGCAGAAATCTCAGGAATCTGCATGCCTAATCCCAGTATTGTAGCTCTTATAGTTTCCGAGATCTCAGCGTTCATACGGACAGACAGACGGACAGACGGACATGGCTAGATCGACTCGGCTAGTGATCCTGATCAAGAATATATATACTTTATGGGGTCGGACACGCTTCCTTCTGCCTGTTACATACTTTCCGACGAATCTAGTATACCCTTTTACTCTACGAGTAACGGGTATAAGAATTTACCCTGACCACCGACGCTTCGGACGTCGCAATTGGTGCAGTATTATCTCAAGTAGGTAAACCAATTACTTTTATTTCAAAAACCTTGACTAAAACGGAACAAGTTTATGCAACTAATAAGAAGGAACTTTTAGCCATAGTATGAGCTCTTAAAAATCTAAGAAACTAATTATACGGAGTGATTGGAATTGAAATTCAAACCGATCATCAACCATTATCTTTCGCAATCTCTGATAAAAATCCTAATATCGAAATGAAACGCTCGTACTCCTTCATAGAAAGTTTCAGTCCAAAAGTCATTTATAAGCCAGGTACAACTAATGTAGTTGCAGACGCCTTATCAGGAATTCAGATCAACAACTTAACTGACAGTAACGAATCGGTCTCAGATCAAAACACTCAGCATTCAGCAGAGAGTAGTTTTGAGAATGTTATACAAGAAACCCGTAAACCCTTAAACCAGTTTAAGCAACGATTGCTATTAGCAACGGGGAGGTATACAATACATGAGTCGATTAATATATTCGAAAATACCAGACATATAATAGAATTAGACACTCCCGAATATTTGATATTAATCTTAAGGGAATATATTCCTCCTAATTTAACGGTAGGTATTCATTGTACTTTAGAGGACTTTTATAGAATTCAAAAACCACTTAAAGATAATTTTGTGAATAAATTTTTGTACACAAGAATATTTGTCCAAGATGTTAAACTTCTGAAGCCAGAGCACTTATAATCGAAGAAACACATTGCAGAGCACACAGGGGACTTGACGAAAATTATAAACAAATCAGTAGATTGTATTACTGGCCAAACTTACTTACAAAATTAAAAGAATAGATAAAAATTTGTCAAATTTGCAATGAAAACAAATGTAACAGACACCCAATTAAAATTCCAATTGGAGAAGCCCCAATCCCGAGTAAAGAAGGCGAAAATTTACACATCGACATATATTACGCGCATATTACTTTCATAACTTGTATTGACGCTTACTCAAAATTTTTAGTAGTAAAAGGAATCCAAAATAAATTAAATATCGTAAACAAAGTAATGGAACTTCTTCAACAATTTCCACAAGCCAAAGTAATAATGACCGATAATGAAACAAGCTTTACCTCGGCCCAATTTAAATCTTTTGCACAAAGGTGCGGTTTAACTGTACATTACGCAGACCCGAGACACAGTACCTCAAACGGACAAGTTGAAAGGGCACATTCTACATTAACAGAATTAGCTCGATGCATTAAAGAAAAATTTAATTTAACCGACTATTCTGAAATAGTAATAAGAGCCGCTCAAGAATATAATCAGAGCATTCATTCTACAACGAACAAAAAACCTTTTGACGTACTATATAATAAAATAGAGCACGATAACATTCCTCAAATTTTAAAAAATACACAAGAGAAAATGTTAGAAACACATAATGAAAACAGAAAAGAAAAAGCATATCATGTAGGACAGGTAGTTTATGAAAAGAAACACGGGGAAAGAAGTAAACTTAAAAATTGATATACAAAACAAGTAGTTAAAAAAAATTTACCTAACAAAATAATAATCAACAATATAAATATAATTATTCACAAAGATAATATAAAATTCTTAAAAATTTATGTTACTTTTTTTTACCTTTTCCAGAAAATGTTTTATTCAAGGACAATAAAGACGTATTGACGTACGATTCATACGCAGAATTATTCCACGTAACTAACTTAAGTTTTATAAAGAAATAATAAAATTGGAATCAGATAATATAAAAAGGGATACTAATAAAAGGTCACAATGGGAAATTAAATATGACATAGAAGTAATCGAATTAATTTTATCACAATTAATATAAACGAAATCAAAAAGGGGGATAAATGAGATAGGCACTGTGTGGAAATGGTTAGCTGGAACTCCGGATCATGATGATTTTATTAAAATACAGAATAAAATCGATGAATTAATTGAAAATAACAAGGAAGAACGCTATAGTCGAGTCCCTCGACTATCAAATACCCGTTACTCAGCTAAAGGGACCAAAGGAAAATGGAGATATGCAAGCAGCAAAGCGAGATTTAAATGCGCCACCTACCGGCGGTAGACAGATTTAAGCGTTGTGGGCGTCAGAGTGGACGTGGCAAAGTTTTTTTTTTGATCAATCGATAGGTATTGACGAGACCAATACATTTCAGTTACAATTTTTTATCTAGCATGAAAATTGTGGGCGCCCCAGGCTTGGGCGGTTTGTGGGCGTTAGAGTGGGCGTGGCACTCTTCTGAAATAAACGTGCGCTGCGTAAGAAGCTCAGGAATCTGCACGCCAAATCTCAGTAGCCTAGCTCTTATAGTTTCCGATATCTCAGCGTTCATCCGGACGGACAGACAGGCGGACAGACGGACATGGCTAGATCGACTCGGCTAGTGATCCTGATCAAAAATATATAGTTCTGGGCGGCTTGTGTGCGTAAGAGTGGGCGTGGCACTCTGCTGAAACAAACTTGCGCTGCGTAAGAAGCTCAGGAATCTGCACGCCAAATCTCAATAGTCTAGCTCTTATAGTTTCCGAGATCTCAGCGTTCATTCGGACAGACGGACAGACGGACATGGCTAGATCGACTCGGCTAGTGATCCTGATCAAGAATATATATACTTTATGGGGTCGGAAACGCTTCCTTCTGCCGGTTACATACTTTCCGACGAATCTAGTATACCCTTTTACTCTACGAGTAACGGGTATAATAATAAGCAATTTATTATCAGTTCCAAACTATTTAAAGAAATAGAATCTCTTTCTGATGATTTTAAAAATGTTTTTATTGACTAAGATTTACCACTGCGAAAACATCGCTTACGATTATTAACATTTGATCTGCAAAATTTAATTGACACAATCACACTAGCAAAAGTTGACGTTTTTAATAACAAAATATTAAACAATGATGACATCATGGAAATATTAAGACATGAACAAAAACCAGTAATTATCGCTGACCTAATGGACATCTCTGTTTTTAAAATCGCACTGCATAAAGAACTTGTAATAATTTATATAAAATACCCAATAATAAAAAACAGATGCGAAATATATCACGCTAGAGCGATTTCCCAAATCGATGGGAAACTAGAATTAAGAAATCAAGTCACAAAATGCGCAAATATGTTTTATGAAATGTCTAACCTTAAGAACGAACTTTTTAATAATTATTGCACTTTAAATAATGCAAAAACTTGTTTTACCCGCTTATTTAATGGCGAGAAATCTACTTGTAAAAAATTAAGAGAGAAAAATAAAAAAATAGACATCATACAAGATGGTGCCATTCTTATAAATGGTAACAATATTGTGAACATATCCCATTAAAACATTTCATTTTTTATAACATTTAATGGTACAACCGAAATTAATAATATTTCATATACCAATTTGGAAAACAGAATTTCTAACTACTTAACTACGAACCACTTCAAAAATTATGAATGAATTATGAAATTATAACTCAGAACTTTCTTTATTTATTTATTGATTTATTTATATCCTAGCGCTACAAGTGCACACTTATAATTATCGCGCTAGTCACATTGAGTTGATATTTTATATGATTATTATTTTTCAATTATTAAAACAATTTCTCTCGCTCTCTTAATCAATACTAATGACTTACATCAAATTTTCTTAGTTACTGTTATTATTGTTTTTAATATATATATATATATTTTTTTTTATTTTATATCATTTCATTTAATTTTTATACTTATGTGTACTGGTATTTTAAAGGATCTTGAACTATATTGTACAATTGAGTTGCGCTCCTAATTGTTATACCCGTTACTCGTAGAGTAAAAGGGTATACTAGATTCGTCGGAAAGTATGTAACAGGCAGAAGGAAGCGTTTCCGACCCCATAAAGTATATATATTCTTGATCAGGATCACTAGCCGAGTCGATCTAGCCATGTCCGTCTGTCCGTCTGTCCGTATGAACGCTGAGATCTCGGAAACTATAAGAGCTACAATACTGGGATTAGGCATGCAGATTCCTAAGATTCCTGCGCAGCGCAAGTTTGTTTCAGAAGAGTGCCACGCCCACTCTAACGCCCACAAACCGCCCAAAACTGTGGCTCCTACAGTTTTGATGCTAGAACAAAAATTTTAACTGAAATGTATTGTTCTCATCAATACCTACCGATTGACCAAAAAAAAAGTTTGCCACGCCCACTCTAACGCCCACAACGCTTAAATCTGTCTACCGCCGGTAGGTGGCGCATTTGCTGCTTGCATATCTCCATTTTCCTTTGGTCCCTTTAGCTGAGTAACGGGTATCTGATAGTCGAGGTAATCGACTATAGCGTTCTTCCTTGTTTTGTATTGGTGCGGTAGATTGTTCCATAACCGGATACCATTTATGTAACACAGTGTTTGTATTCGAGGGCATATGTAATTTTTGGGTCTTACTGATGTGGCTGGGGTAAGTTTATTGAAAATATATTTTGGTTCTCACTATTTTGTGAAAGAAGATTAATATTCTGAGATCGATCCAGGTGGTCAAGTTAAGGTCAAGTATTTTATATGTCAGTTCTGATACATGGTCAAAACGTCTTAAGTTAAACACATAACGGACAATTGAATTAAAAGCTACAATTAATGTGCGCAAATCCTGCGCATCACAATTTCCAAAAATTTCTATGCCGTAAAAGAGAGTGGGCAGGAGGATAACTTTGGCGATTAATAGTCTAACTTCCTCAGTTAGGAACGATTTAGAGAATGAAAATTTTCTCAACAGAGCATACGTACGCCCTGTCGCTTTGACTATATGGATGATCCATGATAAAGTATTGTTAAATGTTATCCCTAGATTGACTGAATTCACTTCATAGATTATCGGCGTATGGCTTATATATAATTATTGGAGTGAAAGTGTTGAAAGTTGCTTTTTACCAATTACCAAGCACTTAGATTTTTTAGGATTTATATCCTTTGCCCATTTTTCAATTAGCCACAACATTTTATTACTTATACGGACACAGGCATGTATTTCAGTTACGGATCTACTAACATATATTTGGACATCATCAGCATATAAATGTACTTCACACTCAGACAGGATACTAGGAAGATCATTGACATATATAAAAAACAATAAAGGGCCTAGCACAGATCCCTGTGGCACTCCCCTGGATAAGTTCCGGAGAGAAGAAACTTGCGTCCCAGAGACGACTGCTTGATACCTATTCGTTAAGTACGACCTAATAAGCTTCGTCGCATTAGTTGAGAAATTAAATATATTCCTAAGCTTGGTACAGAGAATGTTATGATTCACAGAATCAAATACCTTTCTGTGGTCAAGGAGCGTCAAAAACGTTACGCAGTTACTGTCCAGTTTTTGTCTTATATCCTCAACAATATTAGTGATTGCAGTAATACAACTCCTTTTCTTACGGAATCCAGTTTTTTTTCATCAAGTAGAGAATTATTAGCTAAGTATAGTTGAATCTGTGAGCACATAAGGTTTTCAAAGACTTTTGATAGAAAAGGTAATATTGAAATAGGGGTATAGTCATTGTTTAGCTTAGGAATTGGGGAAATTTTGGCGGAACAAACTTCCTCATCCTGCATTGTTGTTATCAATGATTATTAGGGGCGCAATCTCAATGTTCAATGCGTATCTTATACATTTCTTAAAGTAAACTAGTTTTAAACCTACCTTAATTAAGAGGATACGATTTATACGCTTAAGAACGAAAGCTATCAGCTTCAGGTCCAGCCGCAGCGTTAGTGAGAGATGTAGAAAGTGGATCAGGCGAATGATTAATGGACGAAAGTTCCTCCATACTGTTAATGCAACAGACACCCTCTCTTGCACAAGGCCGCGTCGTGTAAAGACAGCCGTAAGGATTTTATGTTTTTTCATACGCATAGCCTCTTTAAAGATGAGATAATGCTCCCTTAACAATTGCTCATTAATATAAATTAACGCTTCTGATTTGAAATCGAAACTGCAAGCTAAGTTGTTTCTTGTGCTCGCGCCTGTACATTCCGACTTGACCAAGCAGCTTGATCTTTTCGCGTGGGTTTAGCATTTTAATTATTATTACTGGATCCACATGTGTTTGTTGTGATTTCCTTGCTCGGAAGATATCGCAGACTTTTGGTGATGGAGTCAGCTGGAGATTAAAGCATAGCTTGTGATAGAGCGCTCTGAGATCTTCACCTTCGACATAGGGAACTCCATGAACCCTCAGATCACACGAGCTAGTCTCCCTGCATTGCGTTGACAGCCTGGCCTCCAGTGCACCCAACCTCTCACCTGCTGCTTGTAGATTTTCTACCTCCCGGTTCAGCGTCTCAACCCGCTCACCCATTTGGTCCCTCATGGGGCGTAGATCTGCAACCTCGCGCTCCAACGTCAGGACACGAGCATCCATTTGCTTTACTTTCCCGGCGATTATGTCCAAGCGATCCATAAGGCTTCTGAGCATTCGCTGTTCAGCTTCCCGAACGGCCGACTCAATTTTCTCGGTTTGTTCCTCGAAGCGAGTCTTTAAGAGCTCCAGAAGCTGAGGCGAATTTACATCCGAGATGCGTTTGCTGGCAGTTCCAGCATTGTTGCGGGTACGTTTAGTGGGTGGAGCAGAAGAACCCATGCCTTTTTTGAGTGTATTTATTGTTTGATTTGATTAAAGTTAGGTGTATTTGTCGGTTGTGTTTGTATTGTATCTTTCGGATTTATTCTTGCAACCACTCACTGCTTTACCGACAAACTGCCTTATCGACAATAGTGAATAAAAACCTTATCGGCCATAGAGTAGCTGATGGGGCAACCTTTTTCTCTCTTGCACTCCGAAGATGCTGCCGCACCGATTGTCTCTCACTGAAGGTGCACGCACAACCGCACTTGTTGTTCAGCAAGAATTTATTTTCTGATTTATAGAGTCAACTTTGTTTATTAGCACTATGTTGTGTTGTTCGCGGATAGAGCTGGTGGTATATTAGGCGGTTATAGACTTTCTTCAATTTTATAAATGTTATTTTCCGTGGAATATCTAGAGCGTTCAATAAAGCGACTGCACACGGGAGAGTTGGAGACTTGATAGATAATATAAAAATTTTAAATCCTTTCATTAAAATTAATAATACTAAAATATCACTTACCTTTATATTATTAATTTTAATCATTATAAGTATATTTGATTTTTTACTTATTATTAAATACAAAAATGCCATATTATTTGTAACCAAAAAACAACGGCCTCTGTTTTTGGCCTAACCTATTAAACAAGAAACTTTTTTAACAGAATTAAGAGATCAATTAAATGAACTTTATATTGAATCGGGACGATCCATTTTAGAAGGGGGAGAGTTATCCAACCCGTGAAACGGTTCCACTTATGGAATTTATAAACAAATTTTTGAATTCAATCTCAGCTATGTTACCCTTGCCTTCAGCGACATTGCCTTTGCCTTTGTTTAAGATTCTGCCTTAGCCGAGGTTCATTGGATAATTTTTTAGAATTAAGAGGGCAGTCTTATTTTGTCCGAGACCGCGATCGGTTCACAAGTTTTAAAAGTGTCTTGTATTAATTGTGTATTCAGAATAAAGGTTTATCACCCGAGTTTTAAAATAAAAAAAAAGTTTTTTAAATCATCTACAAACGACGAATTTAATTTACACGTGTTTTTTTGTTGCACTTCTCTCCCTATTCGTAGCGCGTACAAATTAGAGAGACCAAAAATGAAATTACCGTTCATTTTATTGCTCTGTTAAGAAATATTTTTAAGACAAAAAATCGCCTATTCCTGACTTTTGTTTTTTTATTTTTGGCTTACGAAATCAACCACTGTGCGGGGCCAGGTACTAAAACCGGACATTATATTTCCTATTGCCGCAGAGTAACCGGATCTTGGGAAGTTCACGAGATATGCAAGCAGCAAAGCGAAATTGAAACGCGCCACCTACCGGCGGTAGACAGATTTAAGCGTTATGGGCGTTAGAGTGCGCGTAGCAAATTTTTGGATCAATCGATAGGTATTCACGAGACCAATACATTTCAGTTAATATTTTTTATCTAGCATGAAAATTGTGGGCGACACAGGCTTGGGCGGTTTCTGGGCGTTAGAGTGGGCATGGCATATTGCTGAAACAAACTTGCGCTGCGTTCAAGGGTACGGAATCTCAATCTAAAATCCCAATTATATATTTTTGATAGTTTCCGAGATATATACGTTCATACTTACGATTTTTTTGAAGTTTGTGGGCGGTTTGTGGGCGTTAAAGTGTGCTTGGAAAACTTTTTTTTGGGTCAATTGATAGGTATTGCCGAGACCAATACATTTCAGTAATTTTTTCTCTAGCATCAAAACTGTAGGAGCCTCAGTTCTGGGCGGTTTGTGTGCGTAAGAGTGGGCGTGGCACTCTGCTGAAACAAACTTGCGCTGCGTAAGAAGCTCAGGAATCTGCACGCCAAATTTCAATATCCTAGCTCTTATAGTTTCCGAGATCTCAGCGTTCATCCGGACAGACGGACAGACGGACATGGCTAGATCGACTCGGCTAGTGATCCTGATCAAGAATATATATACTTTATGGGGTCGGAAACGCTTCCTTCTGCCTGTTACATACTTTCCGACGAATCTAATATACCCTTTGTTACGTACGCCCTCCACATAGAAAGATTCACATAGAGGAACACCGACGAATCTTTAGCCAGGGGGAGGGGTGCATGTGACTAACGAGACTCATACTGGTAAAGGCAGAAGAAAATGCAATTCGGCAATTCTCGGGTGTCGCGTGGCCAGAACAACGGCCACGATCAACCTACTGGTAACCATACTCCGGTAGCTGGCAAAGGGCAACAGCCGGCCGTTGACTCCCAAGATAGCAGATATCAAGAAACAGTAATCGTAGGTGGGAACACCTAGTTTATCCGATCCATACCGGCAGCCAAGTAAAAGCTCTAGTCTGGTATAAAAGACCTTAGACAAATAGAGCTTAGGAGAGAATCCATTTGTGTGTCTTGCTGACGGAAGCCGGCAGCTCCGAGGGAAGACGACTTTCCCTGGGGTAGTCGTCCACGGAGTCTTCTGCCACCAGGACCAGCCACCATATCCAACAGTCCTTGAGGACACAAATCGCTGCTCGAAAGATCCTTATGTGTTGGACCAGCGCCGCCATTGTCATCAAAGAACGTGGAGATCAACAATAAGGACGACATCTGTCATACTGTGATGTCTTGTAGCCGCAGTACCCGTGATCCCCATGCTCCTGAAAATTGTTCAGCTGTAGGAGCCATCCGTTCAGAGGCGTAGCGTACGTCGGAGAAAGTTGTGATGCAACATAAATGTGTTAATCGAGCCAACCAAAGTGAACTCATGCATAACCAAAGACCAATATCCTCTAATAATACAATTGGAGAACAAGTGAAAATCAACAAAAAAACATTGGAAGCATTCAAACATGCACTGAAATACATTTAAACCAACCGAATCGATAGACAAAGTGCGAATCATGATGAACAGCCGTTGAAGAAGTCGCATGCCTCTGGCATAATAGAAATATATATTTTGTGTTTAAGTGAATTGGTATACTTAAGAACAGCCGTATTTTGGTGCACGTATATTTATATATATATATATATCCAATATAATATTTTCCAAAGCCCAGGATCCGGAGCGTCGAGATCTCATCGCCCAGGATTTAAAGAGGGGGTAAGTTTGTCGGAACACGGTTCCTTTCTTATAAACATACATATATAAATATCCGTGCAGTATCCTACAGTTTTATAGACTACTATAAACTTTTCCAGCGGCGAGTATCAGCCTTGTTGTTGTATGTACAATTGCAAGAGCTCTCTGAGCGACGTTTGTAGTCGTGAATAGTCAGCATTTTGCTGATGTGTGCACCTTCACAGGTGGTCAAATCGATGCTCTCCGCTAAAACAATAATTGTCAAATTAATGTAACCCCCATATGAATTAGCCAAAATTATGTTACTCAACACCGGCACACGCCGACCTAAATATTATCCAATAAATTTGTAATGTGAAAAAGTATTCGAAATCATGGTGTGCTAAAGCTTTATTAAGGGGGTGTGCTGACGCGAAAAGTGGAGTAGGTCAAGAACAATGACATAACTTTTGACGGACAACCTTGACAATAGGGGATCGTATTGCGCGGCCTGCGACGATCCATTGGCACACGAATGTGTGAAGGGGAGGGAATATGGCCAAAACACAGCCCGATCGTATTGCGATCAAGCTACAGCTAAGCTTGTGGGGCAGTGTGGACTGACGACTGACGAACTTTATGAACTGATATTATTTTCCAGGCACTTTTAATATTTATTCTCGTTATGTTGGAGAGGAGAGAGGCTTACCAAGATCCCACGACCCGAATACGACGTAGCTTATGCCGGCAAATGGTGCCAGAATATCGGACCCCTCTCCCTCGGCCCAAGTCCTTGTCAGGACTCGGGCACTAATATGCCCACGTAACAGAATTGGCGCCCAACGGTAGGATTTTTCATATTCCTTAAGGAATATTATTAGGGTCAACCATATTGATGCCTGCGGTATCGGAGTGGATGTGCTTAAGTATGGCAAAGCTTCCATCTTTATTGGCCATGAGTAATTTGACTATTTTATAGAGCAGGGAACTTAAATAATTTTAAATATGCACCTACTTATTTGTTTTTGTCTTTAAATTAATAACTGTAAAGTCCCCAACTTCTGTGACTGTCAGTGTTGAGTGGCCACTCAATCAGAACTTTGTCGCAGAATAGAGGCCTGACTTTGAAATGATTTTTAACCTTAGAATTTCTCTGTTTTGTTCATGGACAATTTACCAGAACTTCCTTAAACCAAGAACTATGAGTTATCCTTTTTATAATACTATAAAACTACGTGCTGAACGACTATTTATTAAAATTAACGTAAATACAATTTATAGGTGCTTTCTGGCCGACGCCACACGACGTACTACGCATTTGCCCGGTCGTTTGAATTGGTTCGAGTCCAGAAAGAGCAGGAGCGCAAACATTACGGTAACGCATTTAGCAGTTGCGGTGCGGGTCTACTGTTCGTTTGTCGATCCAGGACAGAATGGGGGTGGGGGGAACTGACAGGAAACGCAAAGCCGACGCCCTACAACGTACTGGGCATTTGTCTGGTCGTTTGCTTGGTTCGAGTCTTTGCTGTTTCCCTTGACATATTTGGGCGGTGGACGATTTTTAGTTTCTCTGGCCGACGCCCCACAACGTATTAGGCTAGTTGGTCAGGTCGTTTGCTTGGTTCGAGTCCAGAGAAATAGGAGACGGTTGTGGAGCCCGAGAATGATCGGTCAAACAACTCGTTTTCCGACGACTGGCGGGAGGGGGTTTTTGGACAGATTCCTTATCTAGACACAGCCATTCCGTTTGGAACATTTGGGATGTCTAGAAAAAGGGAAAGTATGGGCATGTTAGCTTAGCGGAACCGCGTTGTGTAGAAGCGGCTAACACCCCTAGATAGGGAAATTTATTTTGTTTTTGTTTGGGGCTTAAATATCGGACGGTTCTTGACCGAAGAGAAACTTGAGAAGCAGAGAGAAGCACCCCCAGTTTATAAACATTTTTATTGTCGACTTATTCAGCGTATACGTCGCTGACCGGGTGTTTTGAAAATAATCACGTAAAGCTTTTATACCAATCGAAATAAAGTGAAGACAAATTTTAGTGCGTGTATTAATCCGCACAAAGTAACAATCTATAAAAAGAAAGCGGAGGCCTTTAAAGAAGGTCCAATCATATAAATGAAGGGGGCCAAGAAGAAGGTCTTATTCCAACCCAGCACCGGAAGAGCGACCCGAGCAACAACGCGCGGAGACAATCACCAACCCCGGAGTGCGAGCGCGCCAAGGCTAGGAGACTCATCTGAAAGAGAGCCGTGGGAGCTCGCACAGAATCAGCCAGGACAGGTAGATACCCTGTCCGAAGAAAACAATTTGGACCAATATACTGAAGTGGAAGGAGCCGCCGGAGGGGAGAATCTACCCCTAGGACCGCCGAAAGGAAGATCAAGTATGCTTCCCCAATTTCAGAGGCACGAGGAGGACAACTTAGAGGCTGCCGAGCGACGTGAACAAAGATTGATGGAGCTCTTGAGGCAGAGCAACGAAATGCAGCTGGGAATGAGCGCCCAGATAGGAGCGCTGAAAGCACAAATAACAGAATTGCAGTCTCCGACACCCAGGAGACCCGAACAGAAGGGACTGCCTTCGCCGCCCCGTACTGTTCCGAATCCAACGGACAGCTTTTTGAGATACCAAGAGACTCCGCCTCTGGAACCGGTAACACAGGACATGCTCAATAGCCAGATGCACCGGTTAAGAACACCCAGGCGGATGGACACCCCGTCCCACAGGCAATCCAGAACAAATGAAAGGGAGACGAGTCACCAACTGCACCCAGAGATCGATCGGAACTCATCGTTTCAGGGACCAAGACCAAAAGACGTCAGATTGGACAGATGGAACCTAAAGTTCGATGGAAGCGGTCGCGGCATGACAGTTGAAAGTTTCCTGTTCCGCGTAGACCGATTGCAAGAATTGTACGACCTCAGTCGCCAACAAGTCTTTCGTGAGTTCCATCTTCTGTTGGCAGGTGCAGCCACGAAATGGTATTGGCAGTTAATGGAGGACAAGGCCGAAGACTACGATTTTGACTACTACTCATTGACCCAAGAAATGAGACGGGCATTTTCCACTACCGGGAGTGACCTTATGAAAGTCAAGGAACTGATGGAAAGGAAGCAAGGGCCACACGAAACCTTTAGCGATTATGTCTCGGATATGCATAACTTGCATTTCAAGCTCAAGCACAAAATCGCTGAAGATGAATTCGTTGAGCTCTTAAAGGACAACATGAACTCCCAGATGGGGGGATTGCTGCTAACATCCCCAATAACCTCATTAGCGGAGCTCAAAAGGGAGGGTCTCCGAGTGGACCGCTGGTTAAAAAGTACTGCGAAAAACATGCCCAGCACTATAAAGCTTTCCTAATAGTACAAACGTTCTTACACCTTATAAACATATAAATCAAACATTTCTAATAAATGTGATTTAATCGGTCGTCAGTTAGATCAAAAGAGGAAACATCATAACCCAAATTCCATGCGCCAAGTTTATGAAAAATACTAGAGTACATAATACACCTTTAACATAAAGCAACAGCAGTGGAGACATTAGCCCGAACAGCTCAGCCGATAAAACATGAGACTCTTGATCAGAGAAGTGGGTCGAAGCCACACGTGAATGGGCGCCTAAAAAGGAGAAGAAACACGGAACAGACAACGTTGGTCGTACGCAGATTCCTTTTGCGAAGTCATTCCATGCGGTCCGCATCGATCACTTCGAGCCTGTTACGTACGCCCTCCACATAGAAAGATTCACATAGAGGAACACCGACGAATCTTTAGCCAGGGGGAGGGGTGCATGTGACTAACGAGACTCATACTGGTAAAGGCAGAAGAAAATGCAATTCGGCAATTCTCGGGTGTCGCGTGGCCAGAACAACGGCCACGATCAACCTACTGGTAACCATACTCCGGTAGCTGGCAAAGGGCAACAGCCGGCCGTTGACTCCCAAGATAGCAGATATCAAGAAACAGTAATCCTAGGTGGGAACACCTAGTTTATCCGATCCATACCGGCAGCCAAGTAAAAGCTCTAGTCTGGTATAAAAGACCTTAGACAAATGGAGCTTAGGAGAGAATCCATTTGTGTGTCTTGCTGACGGAAGCCGGCAGCTCCGAGGGAAGACGACTTTCCCTGGGGTAGTCGTCCACGGAGTCTTCTGCCACCAGGACCAGCCACCATATCCAACAGTCCTTGAGGACACAAATCGCTGCTCAAAAGATCCTTATGTGTTGGACCAGCGCCGCCATTGTCATCAAAGAACGTGGAGATCAACAATAAGGACGACATCTGTCATACTGTGATGTCTTGTAGCCGCAGTACCCGTGATCCCCATGCTCCTGAAAATTGTTCAGCTGTAGGAGCCATCCGTTCAGAGGCGTAGCGTACGTCGGAGAAAGTTGTGATGCAACATAAATGTGTTAATCGAGCCAACCAAAGTGAACTCATGCATAACCAAAGACCAATATCCTCTAATAATACAATTGGAGAACAAGTGAAAATCAACAAAAAAACATTGGAAGCATTCAAACATGCACTGAAATACATTTAAAACAACCGAATCGATAGACAAAGTGCGAATCATGATGAACAGCCGTTGAAGAAGTCGCATGCCTCTGGCATAATAGAAATATATATTTTGTGTTTAAGTGAATTGGTATACTTAAGAACAGCCGTATTTTGGTGCACGTATATTTATATATATATATATATCCAATATAATATTTTCCAAAGCCCAGGATCCGGAGCGTCGAGATCTCATCGCCCAGGATTTAAAGAGGGGATAAGTTTGTCGGAACACGGTTCCTTTCTTATAAACATACATATATAAATATCCGTGCAGTATCCTACAGTTTTATAGACTACTATAAACTTTTCCAGCGGCGAGTATCAGCCTTGTTGTTGTATGTACAATTGCAAGAGCTCTCTGAGCGACGTTTGTAGTCGTGAATAGTCAGCATTTTGCTGATGTGTGCACCTTCACAGGTGGTCAAATCGATACTCTCCGCTAAAACAATAATTGTCAAATTAATTTAACCCCCATATGAATTAGCCAAAATTATGTTACTCAACACCGGCACACGCCGACCTAAATATTATCCAATAAATTTGTAATGTGAAAAAGTATTCGAAATCATGGTGTGCTAAAGCTTTATTAAGGGGGTGTGCTGACGCGAAAAGTGGAGTAGGTCAAGAACAATGACATAACTTTTGACGGACAACCTTGACAATAGGGGATCGTATTGCGCGGCCTGCGACGATCCATTGGCACACGAATGTGTGAAGGGGAGGGAATATGGCCAAAACACAGCCCGATCGTATTGCGATCAAGCTACAGCTAAGCTTGTGGGGCAGTGTGGACTGACGACTGACGAACTTTATGAACTGATATTATTTTCCAGGCACTTTTAATATTTATTCTCGTTATGTTGGAGAGGAGAGAGGCTTACCAAGATCCCACGACCCGAATACGACGTAGCTTATGCCGGCAAATGGTGCCAGAATATCGGACGCCTCTCCCTCGGCCCAAGTCCTTGTCAGGACTCGGGCACTAATATGCCCACGTAACACCTTTTACCCTACGAGTAACGGGTATAAATATTTATGTATTTGGCAATCTTTGCTTTATTTAAAACACTAATTTCAATAAAGTATAATTTAACAAGAGCTTAAATGGTTTTTTTATTAAATATGTATATTTATAAGGGCCGGGCAAGCAAGATGAATTATTTTTAAGAGGTGGGCAAACATGTTTTATGTAAAATATTTCGTTTTAAGATTTGTGTTAACTTTTTTTTTTTAAGAATAATAAGCAGTAGCATAAAGTTTTGAGTTTTTTTAGGAACATGATTTTTTGAACTGTGGTGAAAACCCGAAAATTGGCATATTGTCTAATGTTTTGAGTTTTTCTAAATTCTGAGGAGTGGACAAACGTGGACTAAATATGGACAAACGATTCCATAAAAAAAATTTTGAAAAATTCTACCTCTTAGTTTTTTGAATGTGGTGAAAACCCAAAAATTGGTCTTAAGTTTCGAGTTTTTCAAAATTCTAAAGGGTGGACTAATGATGAAAAAGCGAATCTATGAAAAAATGTTATAAAATTATACTTTTTGGTTTTTTGAAATTTGGTGAAAAACCAAAAATTGTCATATCTAAATTTTTGACTTTTTCAACGTTCTAAAGGGTGGACAAACGTGGACTTACAATGGACAAACGATTCCTTGAAAAAAGTATTTATAAATTCAACTTGTGATTTTCGAAAATTTTCGAATAAAACTAAAAGGTGGACAAACGTGGACAAACAATGGACAAACGATTCCCGTTTACATATTTCGAAAATTTCATTTTACCGAACCCAGCTTTATTAAGCTGTCTTTTATCTATAACATCTAAAATGTTTTGGACATCAAATTCTAATTCGGTTAACTTGTTCTCAAATTCTGATTTATCAAAACAACTTTATACTTCATCTATTAATCCAAAACTATTGATTTTCCAAAATTAAATTATATTTATACCCGTTACTCGTTGAGTAAAAGGGTATACTAGATTCGTCGGAAAGTATGTAACAAGCAGAAGGAAGCGTTTCCGACCCCATAAAGTATATATATTCTTGATCAGGATCACTAGCCGAGTCGATCTAGCCATGTCCGTCTGTCCGTATGTCCGTTTGTCCGGATGAACGCTGAGATATCGGAAACTATAAAAGCTACAATACTGGGATTAGGCATGCAGATTCCTGCGCAGCGCAAGTTTGTTTCAGCAGAGTGCCACGCCCACTCTAACGCCCACAAACCGCCCAAAACTGTGGCTCCTGCAGTTTTGATGCTAGAATAAAAATTTTAATTGAAATGTATTACTCTTATCAATACCTATCGATTGACCCAAAAAAAAGTTTGCTACGCCCACTCTAACGCCCACAAACCGCCCAAGCCTGTGGCGCCCACAATTTGTATGCTAGATAAAAATTTTTAACTGAAATGTATTGGTCTCGTCAATACCTATCGATTTATCCAAATGATAGTCGAGGTATTCGTCTATAGCGTTCTTCCTTGTTTTTTTCTAATTTCAAGGGAAACAAGAAAGGAAGTTAACTTCGGCAAGCCGAAGTTTGTATACCCTTGCAGCTATAATTATTAAATTTAACAAGGGAGAACGCTATAGTCGAGTACCTCGACTATCAGATACCCGTTACTCAGCTTAAGGGACCAAAGGGAAATGGAGATATGCAAGCAGCAAAGCAAGATTTAAATGCGCCACCTACCGGCGGTAGACAGATTTAAGCGTTAGAGTGTGCGTGACAAACTTTGTTTTGGATCAATCGATAGGTATTGACGGGACCAATACATTTCAATTAAAATTTTGTATCTAGCATGAAAATTGTGGGCGTCATAGGTTTGGGCGGCTTGTGGGCGTGGCATATTCGTGTTACAAACTTGCGCTGCGTACAAGGCTACGGAATCTTAATCTGAGATTCCAATTCTCTATATTTGATAGTTTCCGAAATATCCACTTTCATATTTACGACTTCTTGACCAATACATTTCAATTTAAATTTTGTATCTAGCATGAAAATTGTGGGCGTCATAGGTTTGGGCGGTTTGTGGGCGTGGCATATTCGTGTTACAATCTTGCGCTGCGTACAAGGCTACGGAATCTTAATCTGAGATCCCAATTCTCTATATTTGATAGTTTCCGAGATATCCACGTTCATATTTACGACTTCTTGAATTTTCTGGGCGGCTTGTGGGCGTTAAAGTGGGCGTGGCAATTTTTTTTTGGATCAATAGATAGTTATTGACAAGACCAATACATTTCAGTTAAAATTTGTTATCCAGCATAAAAATTGTGGGCGCCACAGGTTTGTGCGGTTTGTGGGCGTCAGAGTGGGCGTGGCATATTCGCGTAACAAACATGCGCTGCGTACAAGGCTACGGAATCTAGCTTTGAGATCCCAATTCTCTTTCCTTTATAGTTTCCGAGATATCCGTGTTCAAATTTACGATTTTTCGAAGTTTGTGGGCGGCTTGTGGGCGTTAAAGTGGGCATGGAACATTGCTTAAGCAAACTTGCGCTGCGTAAGAAGCTCTAGAATCTGCATGCCAAATCCCAATAGCCTAGCTCTTATAGTTTCCGAGATCTCAGCGTTTATCCGGACAGACGGACATGGTCCGACTCGGCTAGTGATCCTGATCAAGAATATATATACTTTATGGGGTCGGAAACGCTTGCCTGTTACATACTTTTACTCTAAGAGTGACGGGTATAATTAGCGTTCTGCGACAGGACTTGCCTCACAGATACATATAGATATGCACTGTAAGACACAACTACAACAGAAGATAACAAAACTACGAACTGACTCCTCATATTTACACACACTCATTTAGACATGACTACTGATGTTGCTGTGATCAATTGCCCACCCTACCTTTGGCCGTTACTTCCTGGGGAAGACCTCTTCCCACGGCCCCTTTCCACATTTCTACCGGTGCTGTCACAGCCCGAGTTCAACTACCAAATCTTTTAGCAAATCATTATAATTTATTGCATAACATTAAAATAAAACATTAAACACAAATATTCAAATACATGAACAAATGAATATTAGAACATAAACAGGATGTTAAAAAATAAAAAATTACAAAAAAACCTTTAATTGAACAATATTTTATAATTCTAATTGAGCCCAGGATTGCATTCGCAAATCGTAAGCTCCAAAAATTTGACTGCAATCAGCGCTGCTAAAAGAAACTAAACGCAGAATATATAAAAGCAAACATTAATTCAAAACAACAAAAGCATTTGTGGATCTGCTAGAACGAAAACCTACAAACACAAAAAGCCCTCTGCAACGGCCGGGATGTGATAACAGGAGCGCATGCGCGACCACTAGCGAGCTCTGACGCCGCTGCTCGTGCGCCCAAGTGGGGTAAGGGGAAAGGGAGATTACGTAACAAAAAAAGGTTATGCGCGAGGCTTGTTAGGCAGGCGATATTTTCTGATTCACAGATGCGGCAGCCTCTTTGGAAGCGCTTTCATCGGAGGATGTGGAAACAAACATTACGTGAGTCAAACTTTTGTTTAATTTAAACATCTAAACACGAACGGCGAAATATTCGCAAAACTCCCCGCAAGGCCAATTAGAGCGCACCGTCTCAAAGAAACGCGAGAACTAAATGAAAAGAGAGATAAGAACGTAGTCGTCCGCTAGTTTCCCTCCCTTTTCCCCTTACCACCACTTGAGCTCGCTAGTGGTCGCGCATGCGTGTCTCTTACAGTGCATGTCTATACCCTGCAGTACCATTCAGCGCTGATTGAGCACTCAATCACTGCAAAAAGTTCATCACTCAGCGCTCAATGGACGCACAATTTATATGGGATTGAGTGCTCAAATTAACATAGGCATGTCCAAGGGTTCATCAGTGCACAAAAACTAGCACTCACTGAGCGCTTTTTTGAGCACCCCTTTGAGCGCTTTAGCAGAAAAAGCACACGTTCAGCACATGTTGAGCGCTCGATAAAGCAGCAGAAAAAGCCCACATTCAGCACACGTTGAGCGCTCGTTTAAGCAGCAGAAAAAGCACACATTCAGCACATGTTGCGCTCGTTTAAGCAGCAGAAAAGGCACACATTCAGCACATGTTGAGCGCTTAGCAGCAAATATAATTTGAGTTGTAATAATTTATTTGTTTTAAAATTTCAGCTCGGGGGTTCCCGGTGTTATCGAGGTGGTTGGTTCGTCAGCATCTGGGGCCGGCGTTGACTTTTTTTTGTCCAACTTAAGTTTTTAACGGACCTCATTGCTTTTTGCAGTGCCTTTTCGGGAGGCTCCGAGGGCTCCACCAGAGCGATTGCATATAGTATTAGAAGAAAAATTAGTTTTGAAAATAAAACGAGACGAAAATAAAAACGAGTGACGGAAAGTAATCGTTATTTGTAAGTTTTATTTATAATAAAATATGTGTTATCTTTGGCATTCAATGTAAAAATGCCAGAAGTCTTTTAAAAATTAAACTTACAAACAATAGTTACTTTCAGCCTCAATAAAAACTTACTTAATAAGGCGCGGACGAAATATGGGTAGACTTTAAGCTTCTTCTTGTTTTGGCCCCCCTCGTCTTAGCCTTCCATTTTTTTAGATTTACCATCAGCCTTGTCTAAAAATACATATAAGAAAATTAAAAAAATATCGAGAAGAAACTTGCAAACTTTTGTTTTCGGTCACTTGATTTATTTTATTTTGTTGTAAAATTATTAAGAAAAATATACCACACACTATTTATGTATTTTGTTATTATTAATTAAAACACTTATTTATTTTGCAGATGCGGAAAAAAATAACACTTTTCCAGGGACTGAAAATTACAGATGTTTGATATTTTTATTTAAATAGTCATGTTTGTTTACGTACACAAAAGTAAGAATTGTGGTTTAATATTATTAATATTAATTTTTACCGAATTCTAACCACAAACATAAGTTTTAAAAACAAAACAGCTCTAATTTTTTGTCCCTGGAACTATGCACTCAATAAGATTTTTAAATTGTTTCACAGATTCATTCATTTGTTTATTTATATGCACCATTTGATGCGTTTCACGTCAAAAGTTAATATTTTTCACAGCTATTTTTTTTCGCCACGTGTTTTTTGGGAATCTTGTATTTCCCTTATCATACCCGTTACTCGTAGAGTAAAAGGGTATACTAGATTCGTCGGAAAGTATGTAACAGGCAGAAGGAAGCGTTTCCGACCCCATAAAGTATATATATTCTTGATCAGGATCACTAGCCGAGTCGATCTAGCCATGTCCGTCTGTCCGTCTGTCCGTCTGTCCGTCCGTCCGTCTGTCCGGATGAACGCTGAGATCTCGGAAACTATGAGAGCTAGGCTATTGAGACTTAGCGTGCAGATTCCTGAGCTTCTTACGCAGCGTAAGTTTGTTCCACCACTCTAACGCCCACAAACCGCCCAAAACTGTGGCTCCTACAGTTTTTATGCTAGAATAAAAATTTTAACTGAAATGTATTGCTCGTCAATACCTATCGATTAACCCAAAAAAAGTTTGCCACGCCCCCTTTAACGACCACAAACCGCCCATTAAATTCAAAAAATCGTAAGTATGAACGTGGATATCTCGGAAACTATCAAAGATAGAGTATTGGGATTTTAGATTGAGATTCCGTAGCCTTGTACGCAGCGCAAGTTTGTTATGCGAATATGCCACGCCCACTCTAACGCCGACAAACCGCCCAAGCCTGTGGCGCCCTCAATTTTTATGCTAGATAACAGATTTTATCTGAAATGTATTGGTCGTGTAAATACCTATCGATTGATCCAAAAAAAGTTTTGCCACGTCCACTCTAACGCCCATAACGTTAAATCTGTCTACCGCCGGTAGGTGGAGCATTTCAATCTCCCTTTGCTGCTTGCATGTCTCCATTTCCCTTTGGTTCTTCCTTGATTTAAGATAGGTTAACAACATCAAGGCATTTTCGGTGCAACACCCCTTACCATCCCCTCAAGCCGACGAGCGCAGCCGAAATCTAAAAGCGTGCGTTGCATCGGTAGTTTTTTCCAACTGCCACTTGGAACGTAGTTCGTTAAAATTAAAATTCTAAATTATTTTCCCTCTTGGCAACATTCGCTTTAGCCCGATTTATGGCCACAGCTGACTGACTGATCCAATTTGAGGCCACTGTGAACGCTCCAGGTGCTCCTACCCCAACTTTATCCGCCGATAAAGTCCGTCGCGATCATATCAATTATTTGTGGCAAGCGGTAAAGGCAGCTTATGACATATGCTCCGATTGCGTTGTGGCTGCAGGCGAAAGCGCCGCAGAAACCAAATCCATACTAAAATCCAAGTATTACCAAACATACTCCACTTTTGAAATGTTTCTGGTGATTATCTTCGCTGGCCGACTCTCCGGGACCTTTTCACGGCGATATACATAGACAATCCGAGTCTAACGCCCGTTGAAAAATTATTCCACTTAAATTCAAAAGCAAGTGGCGAAGCTTATTCCATAGTTTCGAGATCCCCACTCACCATTAAGGCTTCGGTCAGCCTTGAAAAACCTAACTGAGCGTTTCGAAAATAAGCGATTGTAGTTAAACAGTCAACTGAAAACTATTTTCAATGTGCAATCCATAGCATAGGAGTCTGGAACAGTCTTAAACGAACTTCAACGCACGATTCAAGGCTGCTTAACTTTCTTGCAATTTTTCGGCGCTTATATTAAGAATTGGGACCCTATCCTGGTTTATATGTCCTCGACAAAACTACCAAAGCTCACGCTCTCATTATGGGAGAAATTCATTCAAAACAAGGAAGAACGCTATAGTCGAGTACATCGACTATCAGATACCCGTTAGTCAGGTAAAGGGACCAAAGGGAAAAAAGATATGCTAGCAGCAAAGCGAGATTAATGTGCGCCACCTACCGGCGGTAGACAGATAAAAGCGTTATGGGCGTTAGAGTGGGCGTGGCAAACTTTGTTTTGGATCAATCGATAGGTATTGACGGGACCAATACATTCAATTAAAATTTTGTATCTAGCATAAAAATTGTGGGCGTCATAGGATTGGGCGGCTTGTGGGTGTAAGAGTGGGCGTGGCATATTCGCGTTACAAACTTGCGCTGCGTACAAGGCTACGGAATCTTAATCTGAGATCCCAATTCTCTATCTTTGATAGTTTCCGAGATATCCACGTTCATATTTACGACTTCTTGAATTTTGTGGGCGGCTTATGGGCGTTAAAGTGGGCGTGGCAAACTTTTTTTTGGGTCAATCGATAGGTACTGATGAGAACAGCACATTTCAGTTAAGACTTTTATTCTAGCATCAAAACTGTAGGAACAACCAATTAAAATAAAATGTTTGGGTTTTAAATTATTTGTATTTCCTAAACAAATTTATATGTTTATTAATATTATTTATTAATATGTGAAGTTTGTCTGTCTGTCCGGATGAACGCTGATATTTGGCATGCAGATTCCTGAGCTTCTTACGCAGCGCAAGTTTGTTTCAGTAGAGTGCCACGCCCACTCTAACGCCCACAAACCGCCAAAAACTGTGGCTCCTACAGTTTTGATGCTAGAATAAAAATATTAACTGAAATGTATTGCTCTCGTCAATACCTATCAATTGATCCAAAAAAAGTTTGCCACGCCCCCTTTAACGACCACAAACCGCCCACCAAATTCAAAAAATCGTAAGTATGAACGTGGATATCTCGGAAACTATCAAAGATAGAGTATTGGGATTGTATATTGAGATTCCGTAGCCTTGTACGCAGCGCATGTTTGTAATGCGAATATGCCACGTCCACTCTAACGCCCACAAACAGCCCAAGCCTGTGGCACCCACAATTTTTATGCTAGATAAAAAATTGTATCTGAAATGTATTGGTCTCGTAAATACTGCGCTGCGTACAAGGCTACGAAATCTAAATCTGAGATCCCAATTCTCTATCTTTAATAGTTTCCGAGATATCCACGTTCATAATTACGATTTTTTGATGTTTGTGGGCGGTTTGTTGGCGTTGAAGTGGGCGTGGCAAACGTTTTTTTTGGGTCAATCGATAGGTATTGATGAGAACCATTCATTTCAGTTAAAATTTTTACTCTAGCATTAAAACTGTAGGAGCCACTGGGGTTGGGGTTGGGCTGTTTGTGGGCGTTAAAGTGGGCGAGGCACGCTGCTGAAACAAACTTGCGCTGCGCAAGAAGCTCAGGAATCTAAATGCCAAATTTCAACAGCCTAGCTCCTATAGTTTCCGAGATCTCAGCGTTCATCCGGACAGACGGATAGACGGACATGGCTAGATCGACTCGGTTAGTGATCCTGATCAATAATATATATACTTTATGGGGTCGGAAACGATGCCTTCTCCCTGTTACAAACTTTCGACGAATCTAGTATATCCTTTTCCTCTACGATTAAGGGTATAATTAAGTTAAAACTATTTTTAAAATTGAGATCTTATAATTGTTTTTTATTTACTGGACAATTTTTCTTTGGTTTACAAATACTTTTTAGCTCTGCGTTGTGAACCAATAGTCGATGCATATTAAAGTCGTATCGCAACCAAATTTTCCGTACTTTAGGACAGAAATAACAATAATAAAAGGAAGATCTAGTTTTCTGATAGGCGAAGTTGTGTAACCTTAAGGTATGCGTTTTTAGGCCGCTGCGAGTAGTAAGGATTTTGTTTCTGAGCACAACTCGCAATGTTACTTCACCATTTCGATGTTTTTAAGAATAAACTAACTTTTCTATAAAAAAATTTATCTTATTTAGCATCTGAGAGACAATTTTTACGTTATATACACTAACTTTATTTTTACGCTATTGAAAGATTTATATAAATACTAAAAGAGATAGACATTCTGATATGTATTTCTGACTTTATTCTCAAGTATTACATAGTTTAAATAAGTATTTTGATATATATAATGAAGACATATTGTTATCTCATTTACTCTACATGAATTGATAGAAATATATAGTTTTTAACAAGTATAAAAGACCATGTAATTTCTGGTTAAAGAATTAGTATACAACAGTTAGGTACTAGTGCACAACGAATCCAATCTTACGCGGATCAAAAATGGTATGCATATAAATTAAAAGTAAATACTTTATCAACTAAGTTTGTTGAATTTGATAGGACTTCTTAGAGACCTTAAATGATGTGAAGCATGTGATTGGCTACAAAAAAATTGAAAATCTATGTATTGGATTTGAGTATAAGATCACTGGATGTAAGCTGAAAAAACATCATATGGAACTAGAATAGCTTTGTATTTAACTGATAAGGACGACAAAGATATTTGGATATTTCTACCTAAAAGTTATGTGAACAAATTTTCTACAAAGACACCAATTAGGAAATTAAATGAGAATGGAATAACTCATATGGTATATTAAGGAAAAGATCTGAACAGATATAGTTGTGCTCAAATTGAATTATTATCAGTAAATAAGTAAAGTAAATAAAATTCTTCAATATAAAGAGCTGAGTTTTTAAATCCAACAACAGTCTTAAATCAGTCTGAAAAAGAAATTGTTTTCCTTAGAAATGTACGCTCAACAGATAGAACTATTCTTGATGCAATTTGAAGGCATGCTTTTCGACCAACACCTACAAAGGATGGAGTTCCTAAAAGCTACTTTGGAGGGTTTAGAGAAAAGAGAGTTGATTCGAAGTTTGGATTCCATTATAAACTTTGTCCCTGGAGCGACGATGATGCCTCATTTGGACCAGACTGAAAGAGGAAGCCCTTAGTCTAATGATTAAATATTATAAGTTAAGCAAACGTATTGCTCCAAAACCATAAATAAAACGAATTAATTTTACTTAAATATATATGTTTTTTTTTTTTTTAAATGGTTCTTAAACATTTTTATTATTAATTTATCATTAAATGAATAGTAGTTTTTCTTGAATTTTCTTTAAAAAAATCTAATGTTTTCTTTTGACTTTTAAAAAGACCGTACAGCATACAATAATGTCCGCAGGTGTTAGAAAAGTATCCCTGTAGTTGTTGCTTATTAAAAAAAAATTTATAAGCGTTAGATTTAAAAAATTTTTAAAATTCTTTTTTCTGGGAATATTGACCGTATGAGTCGAAAAACTCTGCTGACCTACGACTATCAAAATAAAATGCAGTCCAATGAGTTCCAGGTTGATCTGAAGTGTCGGTATTCGGAATTATTAGTGCAGGATACTTTAAAATAGTTTTTGGTAACCTACCCGAAGGAAAAACTCCTTTAAAAATAGATTTTGTCTTTGGATGCTTAGAAAGAAAATGTTCAATTTGTAAAGTATTCATTTTAAAAGAGCGTACGAATATTTCTATGCTTATCAATATCAATCATTGAATCGTATTCACAGTATACCAAGCAAGTAACTGCTTCAGCAAGTGTTTATAGTACCTTGAGAGATTAAATTTGAACATATAGTTGAATTTTATTGATCAGCAGTTAAGTCAAAGGCTAATATAAAACAAACATTTCCTTGGTGATTTGCAGTCCACGATCGTAATGTTTAATTCCACATGATCTAAAAAGCATATTATAACCTCTTGAGCTTTGAACCTTTTCAGCGTTCGAGTAATTGAACTCCAGAGCCTGGGAAGGAACTTGAACTCCATTAACCAATTGGTTAATGCGTTGAATTTTAAAATGTTCAAATTTAAATGGGTCTAAGGCTCGGTTTCTTGAGTATGAGCGGTTTTTAAGCATACAAAAGGCCAGAAAATTTGGTATTTGAACAATAACTGCGTTGTCTATCGACAGTGTATTGTTACCTGGATATAATGTAAATGATTTGACTTCAACCTTGCTGATTGGGTACTGAGAATTTTTTGTTTGTAAAACATGATGATGAGCCAATAAAATGCTTGGGTTAACTGTTATATGGTTCATGAAGTTCAAAAGTTGTGCTTCTAGTATCTTTAAATTTGATTCAGTACCAGTTTCCATTAAATAAAACGCTGTTTTTTAATATTGAAATTAATTCTTAAATCAACATTGTTAACAAGCAGTTTGGTTTGATTAAAAATATCTCCATGAACTTTTTCGAATAACTCAACCTTGTTACTATTTTGAAACATATTTTTAAGGGTCTCATTCGAGTCCGGATAAACATATTTTCCTGCTGTTATTCTTCCAAAATTTGGAAAATAACCTTGGGAGGCCAAGTGACTTTCAGAGGCGTCACTCCCATAGTTTAAAATTGTTTGCAATTACCCTCTATAGTGATAATTATGATCACTTTGCGATACCAGTATATTATTTAAATAAACTGAAGAACTTCTAAATATTGAATGTAGAATATTGTTTACAACACCAACAGCATTCCCTTCAATGCTGTTGCTATCATTTTTTTTAAGTTGCACAACAAGTCGTAAATAAACACTTGATAAATCTCGATACGTTTCACCATTTCCCAAGCAAACAAATTCGAATGAAGAGGCGCCGTCCAAAGAAGCAATTGGATTGTATGAGACTTCTTCAGTTCTTAGAATAGAACTTTGCGTGGGGTGTGCCGCAAACAAATCTAATTCACTTTTCATACATTCGATATGCGTACTCATTTTGCTTTAGAAAAAATATCTTTAATATTTAATTTTCTTGATGATTTTTTTTTTATGTTTCATTTGGGTATGTTTACGTTGTCGTTTAGATGTATAATGAAGTCGTTTTTTCCTATTACCTAGCCTTTTATTTATTTTTCCACTTCCACTTTGAAAACGGATAATTTTATCAATTGCTTTATTTAAAAGATTTTGTAAGGCAATTTTACTTTGTTCTTGAATTATATTTCTTAAAGGCTTTCTCCCACATTCATTGATTACAGCCTTACCAGTCTCAGCAGCTTGATTTTTTATAGCAGTTATGCCCGAAAGAAAAAGAGGTTTTATGTAATTAAAAAGACCGCTAAAAAATTTCCGATTCCTCGTCTTGTTGCACTATATGCGGAGATATGTAAAGACTTCCGGTGTTGCTTAAGCCCCCACCACACTGATTTACATAATAATCCTGATACGTTTTCACCATGATGACTATTTTATTTCTAAATAAATAATATTTGGGCATGCATTATTTATAGTCCTGACCTTCTCCTTCTTCTAGAGTGAAGAGTAACGAAAACCGGAACAGCTGAAGTTTCAAATGGTACCTTATATCCATTGGAATACATTTTCAGGTATATTCGTTTGAATGGATACATTCTTATACCTAAATGTTTCAGCATTTACAAGACTATAAAAAGACAATAAAAATCTCATTAAATAACCCATACTTGATTTTTTATGGAAGTTAATAATACGAAATCCAATTTAATTTATTTTTACCGGTTTGTACTGGATTTTTTGTTCTAACCGATCGCATTAACCTTTCACGTCCTGTTACATATTTAAAATTTTGATAAGGTAAAGTTTCATTAAGCTTCACTTTTAGCACTGGTTTCTCTAATTCTATTTACTTTTTATCTATCTGATACTACATTTTCTTTTTTATTTGAACTAAAATCCTCATCATCACTTCAGGTGGTAAATCGAGGAACTCAAATTTTTCCGGACGTGAGTGATCGTACTTTGATTTTGATTTTGATGTGCTAGGTTTTATATCAATCCAATCAGTGGTTTGGGACTCACTTGTTCTGGTTATAATAGGAATCGCTTTTTATTTATTTTGAAGATTCCATGATTTATTACGTTTTTTATATTGATAGTAACTTAATTCTTGACGTACTTTGAGCCATTTATCGAAATCACCTATTTTGTTATTATTCAAAATTGGTAAAAATTTTATATTTATTAATTCATTTCCTCTATCATTGTTGATAAATTTCTGATAGCTGTTAGGATGCATTAAAATTACTTTGCTGAAATAATGTTTGTTTTTAATCATTTTTTAAAAGTCTTACAAAAATTGTAGAAAGCAATGAAGTTATTAAAATCGGTAGAAATCCCCCTTTTTGAATAAGGACACTGTTTTCTAAGAATACAAACAGCTTAAATAAATTATTTAATGAACATCGAAGTGGAAGTTTTTTCTTGTGTATTCTACAATTCGTATAAAAATTGGGTAGTTGAGTTAAACTTCTTCCAATACCTATATCGATAATGTTGTTGATAAATACTTGATTAAAAAATTCTTTTTAATTTCACCACGAACAAGAACTGTGTGATACTTATTGAGTGGTGTTAGTATTTCTTCAAGACTTGTGTATGGAATATCTCCAGCTGACTAATCCAATCCGTTTACGTTCTGCTGGTTAAGGTGCTGCTGCTTAAGAGCTCCATTATCCAATTCTTTTATGTTATATGGCGGTTTGAAATGGAAAAAATTAGGTATAACAGTTCCAGCAGCCAGCTCCTTAACGAAAACTTGTTTGTTGTTACCAAGTACATATTGAAAATCTACTATAATGCTTGAATTACGATCGACTGTGTTCATCATTGGTTGACATTTTTTAATCAACTGAGGGTGTGCTTGCTAGGGCTTTCTCCTTTATATACCGGTAAGACTAGAACATATTTACAGTTTATTTAAAGTAGTCCTACCTGATGGACATGTGTGTAACTAAAAGAAATAAAACTTCTCGAAAGAAACAGGACCACTAAATCATTTTTGGATTCGAATATTATGTTGTTCATAACTTAAAATTGAAATGTGGCCTGTCAACTACTCGAAAATTTTTGCCGATGGTTTTGATGCAGCAAAGTAAAAATAATTTAATTGGATTTGACAAAGACGAATGGATGCAACTGCTTACGTATAAGGAATTTAAGGAATTTTGAAACTGGACCAGTATGACTTCTTCATGTCTGATACAATTATTGATCATCCGTGCTTGCATTCCATAAAATGTAACTTTAAATTTAGGAAATCAGATAATCAGTACTGAACGGGTGTTTCTGTCGATTAGGAGAAGCTGGACAGCTGTTTTCTGGCGACTCTGAGAAGCAGTGGACAACAGCAGTTTTAACAGCGAATGTTAGATTTCTGCTGCTGATGTTAGCAGCACTACACTACGAAGAAGACCTAAGGAGAAGCTGGTCGCGTTTATAACCGAGCTTTTATATTTCCGAATTTGTAAATCAAAGTTAGCAATAAGTCAAAGATTGAAAGTCTACAAATGAATATGACTAGTGAAGTTCAACATATTTCTGAGTTTTTATTACAAAGTGTGTGAAAGACCCCCAGAGTAGACTTCTGCTCAACTTTGACGATCGGGTGCGAATCGTCAGAACATTTTTGGTGGCCCATGAGGGGAACATACACTCATAACTTCATCAGCTTCCAATATTTGTACACATACTTCAATCTTTGTGCTTACTTGTTTGCAAATCTATTATTAATTTAAACCAGCAAAGTTACGCAACCTTTGCCACGTACATCGCCATAACGGAGCCTCGAATAACGGAGGAATCAAGAAGTCGAGGAGAATAGCGGATTCAACCCATGCCTATTGCCATCTCATGCGACACACTAGTCTCGTGAAGTTTGCCGTCCCCTTCCTTCAAAGCTTGATCGCAACACGAGCGGAACGACTGAAACAGGTGAGTGTGTTTGTGAGAGTATTTGTGCGTGGTTTTTCAAAGCAGAGTGCAATAGGAAAACATTAAAATGGGTAAAAATGAAAGTAATGGTAGTGATTTGGCACAACAGAGCTCGGCACCTTTGGCTGTGGTCGAGCCTTTTGCAGACATGTACGCAATGCAGATGGACTTATCTTCCAGGTTGACCCAACTAATTAAAAATGCTAAAAAGGACGGTCAAATAAAGAAAACTAAATCCTACTATGAGTTTCGCCTCAACAAGCTCAACGAGCTTTCAAAACAATTTTACACAAATCATCAAGCGCTCATTTTACAGCAATGTCCACGATTGCATCCATATTTTGCGGATGCTGTTGAAGACAATTTTGAGCAAGCATACAGCCACATTTATTGTTCTTTCGCCGATGAATACGAAACCAAGTTTCCAGTCCCAATACAGGTATCAGGTGATCAATCCATAAACAACACCCTTGTGCCCATTCCTGTTTCCACAATTCAGCTGCCCAAATTGCCCGTTCCCCACTTTTCAGGAAATTTTGCAGATTGGCCATCTTTTTATGACAGCTTTACGCAGCTAATACATGAAAATCAATCTCTTTCAAACATTCAAAAATTTCATTTCTTGAAGCAAGCACTACCGCACGGACGAGACCAGGATATAAACCATATGGCATTAACAGAAACCAACTATTCAGTGGCATGGAACCTTGTGGTAAAACGATACAACAACCCTCGACTGCAGTTCATGTACAATATGAATGCACTGTACGGAATCGAGCCACTGTCCAAGGAGATCGCGGTGGACCTTAGGAATTTGTTAAACTTGGCAAATGTATGTATTAGTGAATTCCGACGACTACACATTGCCATTGATTCCTGTGATCATTGGTTGGTACATCACTTACTCACAAAGCTGCCTATCAGCACAACACAGGCCTGGGAACACTCCCTGGGCAACAACGTGGAAATCCCCACCTTCACAAAGCTGGAGGTGTTTCTTCACAATCGATTGGTCAGCATCGACCTAATCGAGAGTAGGAAACCAGCCGTTCCAGTTAGATCATCTATACAATCGACCAACCATCGCCAGACAACCAGACCATCGGGAAACTCCACTGTTAGGGGACACAGCTTCCACAGTACTCTTGAGTCTGGATCCATCAGGTGCTCGCTCTGCCAACAGAATCACGTTCTAAGACGGTGCCCGGACTTCCTTGCCAAGGATTGTTTCGCGCGAAAGGTTATAGTCGACCGCTCGAAGGCATGCATCAACTGCCTTAGTGCTTCCCATTCTCTCAGTCAATGCAGCAGCAACCGAAACTGCTCGCAATGTGGTCAACGGCACCACACTTTGTTACATTTCCCGAATACTCAACAAAGTCCTTCATTGACTCCTGGAGTATCCCGACAGCATACTTCAGACTCTGGTCGGAGCGCAGACGCGGTACAAAATGCACCATCAACGCAACTCTTCAGCGCAGTTGCCTCCCATCTGAGCTCAACGACCCTTCTTGCTACTGCACTGGTTCGGATCGTAAATAACTCCACTGGGCAGTCAGCTTTAGTTCGAGCTCTCATCGACCATGGCTCGGAAGGCACCCTCATCACGGAAAACATCGTTCAAGCGCTTAGACTCAAACGGCATCCTGTTCGAGCTGAGATCACGGGAATTGGTAATACTTCGCATAATCAGTGCAGGCACAGCACCGACTTCACCATAATCTCATGTTCAGGATCGGATTTTAATGCCTACGTATCCTCAGCCTTCATCCTTCGGTCACTAACAGGTCATTTACCAAAACAAAATGTAAACATTAAGTCCTGTAAACATCTCCAAGGGTTATCCTTTGCAGATCCTAATTTTATCAAGTCAGGTCGCATTGACCTACTTATCGGTGTCGACATTATCCCGCAATTAATTCTTCCGGACATACGGAAAGGGACGGTTGCAGAACCAATTGCACAAAACACACAACTGGGCTGGATAGTTTTTGGACCAGCTGAAGCAGCCCAGACGACATCAATCTCCATTCGTTGTAATTTGGCAAACCTAAACAACATGGTACAGAGGTTTTTCGAATTGGATCAGGTCTCCACAACACGACAACTCAACGCAGAGGAAAAATGGTGTGAAGACCATTTTCAACAAACTCATATCCGTCAGCCGAATGGGAAATATCTAGTTCGTTTGCCTTTAAAAACGTTGTTTGACCCCACACAGGTGATCGGCCGGTCAAGACAAATCGCATTAAACCGTTTCCACGCCCTGGAAAGGAAACTTAATCATCGGCCAGATTTCAGTCAACAGTATGCCAGCACTATTCAAGAGTACTTTGATCTAAAGCAGATAAAAGAGGTAAAAGGTAGTGAGGAAGAACACACTAGGATCAACGCTCAAAGGCAACTCTCAATCTCTGCGTGCACCGTTCCACATCATGCTGTGATCAAAGACGACAGTTTAACTACAAAGATGCGCGTCGTATACGACGCTTCGTGCAAAACGTCTAATGGGAGGTCTTTGAATGATATTTTATGCACGGGTCCCGCCCTACAAAACGATCTTGGAGGAGTTATACTCAACTGGCGTCTCCATCGGTATGTCTTCGTGGCCGATATAACGAAAATGTATCGCTGCATAGATATGCATGAAGAAGATGCCCAGTATCAGCGAATTTTCTGGCGCGATGAAAAGGGACTCATCAAGGAATATTTTTTGACTACAGTAACGTTTGGCACAGCCTCGGCACCCTTCACAGCGATTCGAGTCATACATCAGATTGCGTCCGACGAGCGCGAACGCTATCCTCTGGCCGAGCATGTCCTTAAAAAAGAAATCTATGTGGACGATGTTCAAACAGGACACGAGACCATCGACGGAGCTCTAAAAATTCGCAATGATGTCATCGCAGCTCTGCAATCAGCAGGCATGGAGCTCAAGAAGTGGGCATCCAACCATCCAGATATCTTAGAAAGCATCCCAACTACAGATCTCTCTAACAGTAGCATTTTTGAGATAGACAATAAGGACTCCATTAAAACTTTAGGGTTGTATTGGCATCCAAACAAAGATGGTTTTGGTTTTAATCTTAAGTTTTCTCTCAATCCTATATTCACCAAACGTTCTATACTATCCACAGTAGCACGCTTATTCGATCCGTTGGGATACCTGGCACCAGTGATCATCGCTGCGAAAATCCTGTTGAAGGAAGTTTGGAGTTTTCGTATCGAGCGCAAGGATGAGCCCCCCTCATCATTAGATTGGGACGACCCATTGCCAGATCAACTCGCCGAGCGGTGGCGACAGCTCATTCAAGAGCTCCCCGACATTGAAGAGATACACATCCCTCGGTGGTTAGGCTTCGATTTAAGGCATGTCTCGACGTTGCAACTACACATGTTTTGTGATGGATCATCCATGGCGTATGCAGCATGCGCTTATCTTCGAGCTAGTTGTACGGATGGTTCCGTGCAGGTTAACTTATTAGCCGCCCGCAGTCGAGTCACACCTGTTAAGCCGCTAACAATTCCGAGAGTTGAGTTATCCGGAGCCCTGCTGTGTACACAATTAGCCGATTGGATTGTCAATCAACTTCAAGCATCACATCACACCATATCCGTACACTACTGGTCGGATGCAATGATAGTGCTGTATTGGATCAGCGATGACCCTAGGCGTTGGAAGACATTTGTGTCGAATAGAATTGGAGCAATCCTGGAGGCAAGCTCGCCATCGCAGTGGAGACATGTTCTTACGCAAGAAAACCCAGCAGATTGTGCTACACGCGGACTCACCCCTTCCCAGCTGAAACACCACACGCTTTGGTGGAACGGACCACATTGGCTGCATCTTTCTGAGGAGCATTGGCCAGTCAATCCAGTTCAGTCCCCAAAATCAGAACTTATTTCAGGAGAGCAATCCTTAAAGCACATCGGAGCCCACATTTGTATAGAAGTGCAACCAATAATCGAATCATATTCCTCCTATAATAAACTCTTATTCGTTACAGCCTATGTCAAACGATTCATTTATAATACTCGTCACAAAAAAGCGGATAGACTCACCGGCCCTATTCAGGTATCTGAATTTCAACAGGCTTTGTTCGCACTGGTGCGGATGGTTCAACAAGAAGTCTATTCGGAAGAATTATCAAGACTACGATCCAACAAATTTCTATCCAAACACAACAAACTCAGCCAGCTATCACCGTTTCTCGACGATGAGGGGCTCATGAGAGTTAAAGGCAGACTTAAGAATGCTTTGCAGCTCTCCATGTCTCAACGCACACCAATAATCCTTCCAAAGGCCCACCACTTGACGATTTTGGTTATAAGGAACGCTCATCACAACACCTTACATGGCGGTGTGCAACTAACTTTATCTACAATTCATCAAGTTTTCTGGATCGTCAACGGTAAACAGGCAGTAAAAAGGATTCTGCGACAGTGCGTAACCTGTTTCAAACACCGGCCGTCACCATCAAGCCAACTGATGGGAGATTTACCAGCACACCGTGTCAATCCGCCCAAACGGGCGTTCGAAGCAACTGGAGTTGATTACACTGGTGCGATTGAGATAAAGTCATCCAGATTCAGAGGTCACACTTGCTATAAAGCATACATTGCAGTTTTCATTTGCTTAGCGAGCAAAGCGATTCATTTGGAAGCAGTCACGGGAATGTCGGCACAGCATTTTCTGTGGGCGCTGCAGCGCTTTATCGGACGTAGGGGTTTTTGTCAACATCTATACAGCGACTGTGGAACCAACTTTATTTCATCCGAAAAGTCTCTAAAGCTGTGGACCAATGAATTCTATAAAGGAATTGAAGAGACAGTAGTTCCTGAACTTACTCGTCGAAACATTCAGTGGCATTTCAATCCTCCACATAGTCCAAACTTTGGAGGACTCTGGGAATCCAACGTAAAAGCTGTTAAAACCCATCTTTATCGATCGTTTAATGGGATTCGAATGACGTACGAGCAGCTGTCTACCATTCTTGTCCAGATTGAAGCGTGCTTGAACTCTCGGCCATTATGCCCCTTAACGTCTGACTTAGATGATTTGCAAGCTCTCACCCCTGCACATTTTTTAATCGGGGATTCGATGATGTCACTCCCTGAGCCTAGTCTTAAGGATTCTTCATTAAACACAGAGTTCCTGAATGGTCAAAGGATGTTTCGCCTCTTTTGGAGAAAATGGAGTGCAGATTGGCTATCTCATCTGCAGGCGCGCCCCAAGTGGCGCCACGAAACTGACAATCTTCAGCGTAACGACATGATCATCATCAAGGATGATCGAACTGGTCCTTCTGACTGGAAATTAGGGCGAATCATCGACTTACATCCTGGGGCCGATGGGCTCGTTCGAGTAGCTACAATTAAGACCTCAACGGGTATTTACAAGAGGTCTGTGTCAAAGATTTGTCGTTTGCCCTTGCCAAGATTTACTGAAGAGTCTAGCCCAAGTACACAACCCATGCACCTTTGAATATACCCGCATTCACTCCATAACACACTTCAACCTTTTCAGAGTTTAAGCATGGTCCAAGGTTTTGAATACTGGGTCCAGTATTGGGGGCGGCATGAACGGGTGTTTCTGTCGATTAGGAGAAGCTGGACAGCTGTTTTCTGGCGACTCTGAGAAGCAGTGGACAACAGCAGTTTTAACAGCGAATGTTAGATTTCTGCTGCTGATGTTAGCAGCACTGCACTACGAGGAAGACCTAAGGAGAAGCTGGTCGCGTTTATAACCGAGCTTTTATATTTCCGAATTTGTAAATCAAAGTAAGCAATAAGTCAAAGATTGAAAGTCTACAAATGAATATGACTAGTGAAGTTCAACATATTTCTGAGTTTTTATTACAAAGTGTGTGAAAGACCCCCAGAGTAGACTTCTGCTCAACTTTGACGATCGGGTGCGAATCGTCACAACAAGTACATTTTTGTGATTAATCAGTATGGTAACAAAATTGAGTTTGATTCAGAGTCCTGGAGATCATTACTAAGATTGGGCTCATTTTTGACTACATTTTTATGTTGGAGCTCCATATTACGACACCAAGTAATATATCTTTACAATAATCATATTATTCAACTATCAACTATCTGATTTAGAAGGTACCTATGATAAAGATGTGCAAATAGATTTAACCCGATTATGTTTTTAAATTTCAAAAAAGATGCGTACAGAAATAAAAAGAGATGTTCTTGCAAGCATTATTGAGAAAGCAACCATCGTCATGAAATAAAAATAACACTAATAAATCATCACCTTAAGATGAGCAAACAACAAGTTGTCGATGAAATTCATAAGGCAGCGCGAAAAAACTTTATACGACGAAAGTTCTTTCAGAAAGGGATAAATGACACATTGCAAATTGATTCAGTTGAAATGATACCGTTTTGGAAAGAAAATAAGGGTTTTATATACTTATTGACCGTTATTGACACGTTCTCAAAGTACGCATACGCCGAAGCAGTTAAGACAAAGTCTGCCCTGAAAGTAGCAGAGGTAATGAAATCTGTTTTTGAAAAGAGTAAAATTACACCCAAGAATATTCAGTCAAATCAAGACCGTTTTAATTCCACTTTTAAGAAATTAATGGATAAATTTGATATAAATCATTATCATATTTATACGCATCTCAAGGCTTCTATATGTGAATGCTTTAATCGAACATTTAAAAATCGTATGTGGAAAATGTTCAGTATGCAGGGTAAATATAAGTGGATTCATAACATAAATTATCTCGTAAGTCAATACAATAATTCTTATCACCGAACAATTAAAATGAAGCCTATAGATGTCTGCACGAAAAATGAAGAGTTTATTTTAAAATCAGTATATAATATACCAAAAATATTTCCAAAACATAAATTTTTAGTAGGTGATTTTGTTAGAATAAGTAAATTCAAGGCAGCATTTATGAAGGGATACGAACCTAATTGGACCACAGAAGTTTTTAAAGTTTTAAAAGTCAAGTCTACATATCCCGTAACATATGAAATACAAGATTATATGGGTACCCCTATTAATGGCGCTTTTTATGAAGAGGAACTTCAAAAAGTGAAAGATAAAAATGCTTTCCTAGTACAGAAAATACTAAAAAGGAAAAAAAATCAAGTGCTTGTAAAATGGAGCGGTTTCGATTCCAGCTACAACTCATGGATATCTGTAAATGACCTGTTAAAGTAATAAAACGCAACAATAACAAATTTATTTATTTTTTTTTTAATACAATTTTTATTTCCAAATTCTTATTCTTTTAATAATGGGCTTAATTTTGGATACTATTTAATATATGTTCAATATTATAATGACCATGAGCCTATGTATTACAATTATCTGATAAAATAAATCTTTTATCATGCTTATAATTATGACTTATTTTGTTCATAATTTCAGTATAGAGGATGTGCGATCTACTTCGAATAACTCGCTGGGCTCCATAAAATGTTTTTTTATATTTTATACATTCTATATAATCTTCATGATTTATACCCGTTACTCGTAGAGTAAAAGGGTATACTAGATTCGTCGGAAAGTATGTAACAGGCAGAAGGAAGCGTTTCCGACCCCATAAAGTATATATATATATTTGATCAGGATCACTAGCCGAGGCGATCTAGCCATGTCCGTCTGTCCGTCTGTCCGGATGAACGCTGAGATCTCGGAAACTATGAGAGCTAGGCTATTGAGATTTGGCGTGCAGATTCCTTAGCTTCTTACGCAGCGCAAGTTTGTTTCAGTAGAGTGCCACGCCCACTCTAACACCCACAAACCCACTGTGGCTCCTACAGTTTTGATGCTAGAGTACAAATTTAAACTGAAATGAATTGTTATCATCAATACCTTTCGATTTGCCACGCCCACTTTAACGCCCACAAACCGCCCAAAAACTTCAAAATATCGTAAGTATGAACGCGGATATCTCGGAAACTATCAAAGATAGAGAATTGGGATTTCAGATTTAGATTCCGTAGCCTTGTATGCAGCGCAAGTTTTTTATTCGAATATGCCACGCCTAATCTAACGCCCACAAGCCGCCCAAACCTGTGGCGCCCACAATTTTCATGCTAGAAAAAAAAATTTTAACTGAAATGTATTGGTCTCGTCAATACTTATCGATTGATCCAAAAAAAGATGTTGCCACGCCCACTCTAACACCCATAACGCTTAAGTCTGTCTACCGCCGGTAGGTGGCGCATTTCAATCTCGCTTTGCTGCTTGCATATCTCCATTTCCCTTTGGTCCCTTAAGCTGAGTAACGGGTATCTGATAGTCGAGGTACTCGACTATAGCGTTCTTCCTTGTTTTTTTATAGTTTCGTTAAAATCTTCCTCTGAAGATAAAATAAATGAAAATGTATCCATATAAATTATTTTCGAAGAAGGACTTTTAAGTAATAGAAAATTATAATAAAATTCATACATTAACCATTTAGATAATTCTAAAACAGCAACTCCTATGTATATTGGCTTATCATGCATAATTTTGGATGGTTTTGATTCAATCGCTGCAAGATCTGTCCCGAATATCTCAACGCTATGGAAATCATGTCTAGCTATGCGTTGCCTGAAGCCTGGCGAATTTTGTCTTGATTTATAATGTTTTATTAATACCATATTTCTTGGCTTGGCGACATTTTTTTTTTTTAATCACTTTCGGCTAGTTTTTTTTGATCAGTGTTTAAATCAATATAAGGCTTTAACCAGCATGATTGTGTAAAAGACAAAACCCTATTTATTTTTTTACAATTAAATTATGCTGTATACAAAGTTGAAGCTGTTTTATGTGGATATTGTATTCGCTTTTATTCGTTAAATCAGCTATAAGTTATTCTGTTTACCTCCTGGTGCAACTTTGTTTTCTGGACAAAAAGGCTAGTAGTTATGTGAGTCATACTGATCAGTAGGTTATTCTAAATCAACTTCTTATATATCCTACATTTCCCTCAACAGAAATATTTTTATAATCGAACGATTCTAATTGATCATTACTTGAAAAATTAAAATCCTGAAAGCGGTAAGGGTTGACTCATTGCCCAACCATATAAAATATTTGCATCAATATAGCTCAGATAGTTATTTGGCTTACTTGAATCAAAGTTAGTTATATATGTCGAGGAATCACTAGAACCTTCCTCTGCTTCAGGCTGCTCTTCGTGCTGCTCCAAACGGAAACGTTTTCTGGCGCGTGGCCAGTTTCAGTTTGGCTCTTCAAATACAAAGGCTTTCCCTTACAGCTTGCGTCCCCTTTTCCTTTTTCGCCAGCGTCACTCGCTACTTTCTTCTACTCTCGTTCTCGCATTCCAATACACACACTACTGAGAACTTCCCGTTATTCCTTTTTGATGCGGACACCTGCATCCTTCTATCCCGCTCACACCAGTGCACAGACTAACGTTGACAACAGAAACTATTGCCTCCATTTGAACAGCCAAAGGAACAGCACAGAAGTACATACATGAAAACGGAATGGGAAGCGAAAGACAAGTCAAAACTAACAGTTGTTATAATTTTAGTTGGCCAACTAATCTACGACACGGCCATCCTGACTTTCACACGTCCTCGTGTGTTTCCAACTTTTAAACATTACAAAATATTATCTCCCAATAATAAATAGAACTAGATATGAACCTTGAAGTTAAAGCAAAACAACTATATTTTCATTAATCAGAAGCCTTATAAACTATTAATCTGTGAATAACAAATCAAACTTAGCATTTTTGCTTTCTTAACATTTTTCCTCAATAACATTATTCTTTTAAATTCAAAAGTTATACAGAATTCTTAATTCTTAACTAGCAGATCGAACTTACACTTCCTCATACGTTAACAAAGGACAATACTTTTATTATTTTAAGCCTTGAGATCCGGACTACCATCAATTCAAACAATATTCATTTTCCATTTTCATTTGCTTCTCCAATAAGCAATCACATTAACAGTTTTCATTTTTCTTAACAATTTAAGTCTTGTGTCAACCAACCGGCCAACATAGCACACAGCTGTCTCGACTATAAACAGATCAATTGACCAACCGGCCAACACATAGCAAACGGTTATCATTTACATTTTCTTATTTCATAAATCATCGCAGCCATCACCGGCTCGATCAACATCATCTTCATCCATGACCACCTCGTCATGCTCTTTGATAATCCCCTTCTCAGGCATTTTTCGTAAAAATTCGTGAGAACATTTGTAAGTTCGATTGCCCTTTAACGCTTTTAATTTATATCGATCGCCTGGTAATAGCTCAACAACTAAAAATGGGCCTTTAAACTTGGGGTCTAGTTTTGTCTGGTGTCGCTCCTCATTCTTGAGTAAGACATGATCCCCAACTTTATGCTTAACAATAGTGGCTTTATTCCGATCGAATCTTAATTTGTCATATTTGGAATTTTGTTCCATATTGTGCTTAGCTATATTTCTGATTAGATTTACATCAACTACACTCTCGTTTTCAGCAACGGGTACAAGACCAAATGGTCTAGCTTCTTTTCCAATTAGTAACTCTATTGGAGTAACTTTCGTTACCCGATTGGGAGTGCAATTAAGAGCCAGTTGAATTTCATACAAAGCGTCCAAGGGATCTTACCCTTGCCCGTTTCAACCGCAGTTAGCATAGACTTAAGAGTACTCATCACTCGTTCGACCTTGCCATTGGCCCGGCTGGCTCCAGTTGCGATCAAATGTAAATCTATCTTTTGCGCTGAGCAAAAGTCTAGCAAAGCTACGTCCCTGATCAGCTATCAAACGGGAAGGAACCCCAAAAATCGATACTAAAGACTTCACTGATTTGATGCAGCTTTCAGAGTCTAGTCTAGTGGTGTGAAACAAATGGACGAACTTAGAAAATGCATCTATTTGAACGATTATATATTCATTTTGGTCATTTTTACCACTAAGCTTCCCTGTGATATCAATATGAACTGTATGAAACGGGACGCTCACTTTCGGAATGGGATGCAATTCAGCTTGTACCTTGCCAGTCGGAGGCGTAAATAACCTACAGGTAATGCAATTGTCAACGAATTTACGGACATACTTTGACATTTTGTCAAACCAATAGTACTCATACATTTTTGCAAGGGTCTTTTCCCAACCGAGATGCATAATTGCCTCGTGAACGTTGTTAACAGCAGACCACCTAAAGGGCTTTGGAATAATAGGATCCTGTGCAATAAAATGGCCCCAAAACCATCAGCACTTGCGTCGGTGTGAAGCTCAATCGGAAAAAGTGGGTCGAATATAGTGAGCACGGGTTCATTGGTCAAGATAAAAATTACTCTTTGTCGTACTTGCTCGTAATCCGGGTTCCACTCAAACGATATGCTTTTGGAAGTTAAAGCATACAGAGGTTTCAACAATTTTGAGAACTGAGGGACAAATTGCCTAAAATAAGAAACGAGACCAATAAACTGTCTCAGCTGGGTCACAGACTGTGGGGGTGGCAGATCAGTCAATGCTTTTATTTTTCTTGGATTGGGTCTTATTTCACCTGCCTTAACTTCAAATGAGCATTTGGTGATATTAAAAGAAAATCCGGCTTTAGTTAGGGCTTGCAAAACTACCTCAAGTCTTTCTAAAGCTTCGTCTTTGGTACCTGCTACTACCATAACGTCGTTCATGTAGACTACTACATACGAATGAACAAGATCACCTAAAGCACCTAAAGTTGAAATACGGAAGGGGCATTCTTTAACCCAAATGGCATGGCAACAAACTCATACTGTCCGTCCGGAGTAACGAACGCTGTTCGTTCGATCGGGAATTGGGATTTGGTGAAATCCGCTTGCCATATCTATGCAGGTGAAAAAGTGGCAACGTGGCAAGTGGCAACGAATACTTGTCAGAAATAGTGTTCGAATTCAGTTCCCTATAATCAACACAGAGACGGTCAGTTCCATTTTTCTTCTTAACAAGAAGCATCGGGCTTGCAAAGGGGGAGGAACTTGGTCTTATAATGTTCGCATCCAACAGCTGTTTAATAGACATTCGCACTTGTTCTTTTTCGTCCACGCTCAATCTGTAAGGTCGTCTCTGAACTGTCTTGTTTGGATCAATCAGTCGAATCTCTAGCTGCCCCGTAGTTACGCGAATTTGTGGATTACCGCTTATAAACGAACCAGAGTAATTTTGAAGCATTGATGTTATCCTATCCTTATCCTTATCTAAACCACTAAGATCGGTATCAACATTGGCCAAATCGGGAACACAGTCTGAAGTCAAGACAGGCAATACAGTTTTTTCATTAAACATTGAAAGTGAATTAGATGTAATTGTTACACGGATTTCCTGGCTCAAAATTTCTCTCCCAATCAAAGCATCATACTTGATATAACTATCTTGAACTGCATGAAAAAGAACTTCGAAGGAATGATCACAGATCAAAACCTTAGCCAATATCTGTAGGGTGCTATAAACCGTATTACTACCAATACCTCTTAAAATTACTACGTTATTTATTCTAGATCCAGACAGCTTTAGCGAGACGGCTTCCTTGATTAGCGAGCACTGGGCTCCTAAGTCAAAACAAAATTGGAACGACTCACCAAATTGTTGAAAAGTTCCAAGGGGCTCAAGTACGGTACACAGGTTGACATCTTTAACATAATCCCTCTTGACCGTCATTGAGCGCTCCTGACGATCCGGGCACACAGTAGCCACATGCCCTTCCTTTCCACACTTAAAGCAGATTAGAGTCGAGCGATCTCTTCCTCCGTTATGTCCAGAACGTTGATTAGCTAGTTGACTATGTCGCGGGGGCACACCAGACGAGCGACACTCCGCCTTCTTGTGACCCTCTTTTCCGCATTTGTGACATCTGATATTGAAGAATGGTCATGTTTTCTTATTAGTCGGGGCCGACAAGACGTCGCCAGTACCGCGGCTCGGTCCAGCATCAAAATAAAAGGCTTTCAACTCCTGTTGCAACTCGTTCCGAGAATTGACTTCTGTAGTAAAAGCCAAGCGTCGCAATCGCTTGTCCAATCCATCCACGTGTGCCATAGCAACAGAAACGGCAATTTGCTCTACTGTCAGGGACTTCCACCTGGACATAAGGGATGTTACAACTCTGCTTCCGTACAGCGACATAGAATCTTCCTCTGTTGGGCGACCATTCAGCAAATTCAACACAGTTGCAGCCAAGGTCTCCGTTCCGGCGAAATACTGCAAAAACAGTTCTCTGAACTGCGTCCATGTGATTCCAGGGCAGACCGTTTGTGCAAGCCAATAAGACGCGCTTCCTTGCAAGGACCGACTGAGAGCCATCACGAGAGCGCTGCCTTCTAGACTGTTTTCGGAAAGAATTAAAGTTCGGTCAGGATTAAAGTTCGGAAATACAACGGTAACTGCGTCATTCGGGGCGCGCTGTACTGCTTTTATAAGTTCCAAGAAAGTACGATTTTGTGATTCCAAAAGCAGCTTCAGATTATTTTCGCTTTCGGTTTGAGGCCTGGGCAATCCCACTTCTGATGTCGAGGAATCACTAGAACCTTCCTCTGCTTCAGGCTGCTCTTCGTGCTGCTCCAAACGGAAACGTTTTCTGGCGCGTGGCATCTTTTCAGTTTGGCTCTTCAAATACGAATGCTTTCCCTTACAGCTTGCGTCCCCTTTTCCTTTTTCGCCAGCGTCACTCGCTAGTTTCCTCTACTCTCGTTCTCGCATTCCAATACACACACTACTGAGAACTTCCCGTTATTCCTTTTTGATGCGGACACCTGCATCCTTCTATCTCGCTCACACCAGTGCACAGACTAACGTTGACAACAGAAACTATTGCCTCCATTTGAACAGCCAAAGGAACAGTAAAGAAGTACATACATGAAAACGAATGGGAAGCGAAAGACAAATCAAAGCTAACAGTTGTTATTACTTTAATTGGCCAACTAATCTACGACATATATTTATTATTAGCTATAGAAGTTCTTTGGGTATATTGAGTTAACCAACCTCTTATCGCTCTTAGTTAGTTAATGGGGTCTAGCTTATAAATGGTCTGACAAATTTTTCTAAAATTGTCGAAAACATCTGTCAAAATTAATACATCACTTTCCCACAATTTTCATGCTAGATAAACAATTTTAACTGAACTGTATTGGTCTCGTCAATACCTATCGATTGATCTAAAAAAATGTTTGCCATGCCCACTCTAACGCCCATAACGCTTAAATCTGTCTACCGCCGGTAGATTGCGCATTTCAATCTCGCTTTGCTGTTTGCTTATCTCCATTTCCCTTTGGTCCCTTTAGCTGAGTAACGGGTATCTGATAGTCGAGGCACTCGACCAATTTGAATTAGTTTATAAAATAGTAATAAATTAATTTTTTGTTGTTTTTTATATACCTTCATATGTCCACAGTTCGTTAAGATCAAGATTATATTTATGTGCTATATAAAATGATACGGCACATGCAGTATGTTTCTGCACTTTTGTTGTTGACGAAGTTGAAGATGAACTTAGGCATGTTCTATAGTTTTCAAGAACAGCCTCAATATCGGCATATATCACCACCGGAGGAGATACTTTTTTGTGAAATCCCTTGAATGACGTTGTAATATTTGGTTCAGGGTAAAACGAGGCCACTTTTCCGCATTCATGTTTGTTGTGAGTAGTATTGTTGACTGTGAAAAACGGTAGACAGTTATGTCTGTGGGAAGCATAATCTTTTTACACTTGTAATGTAAGCGTAATGCATACTTTCTTGGCTTACATTATTTATTCCCAATATATTTTTATATATAGTGCGAATACATTTAGTTCTAAACGTGGGACCGATAATTTTGTCACCATCAGCAACGATCTCATAAATATTTATACTAATATCTTTATTATATTTCTCGAAATGAATAATCGCTTTATTCGTGATTGGAAACTCGATTCCTGAGAAATCCAATCTAATTCCGTCATATACAATTATTTCGTTATCACTGTGGACGGCAGTACACGTAGTGGCGAAGCGCGCAAGAGAGCGTGCGAAGACAACTACTATATATAGCCGCAGAATTGCAAATCTGCAATTATGGTCCGATCGCAACGAGTGATACACCGATCGAAAAGTATTGCAAAAACTAAGAAGATTGCATACCAAGACTTTCGAAATATAGATTTGTTTGGGAGAAAAAACGGTGAAAGTGTAAAAGTAAAAATTTAGAAAATTAGAGCTGCTGGATACAGTGGGAATAAAAGCCCCCGGCTGTTTAGCTAGTTTTATTCTTACTGAGTCGCGTCGAATGACACCTCATTTGTTGAAATCCGATGTTCCGTTCAAAAGTAATTCAACAAACAAGATTTTCTTCTTCTTCCCGAAATGAAAATGTTTGTCCCTTTGTTTGTGGGTTTGTATGCATCCCATCTTAGTTTTAGGGTTTTTGAAACCCTATGGGTGTATAAAGCAGCTTGAAATAGAAAACGTTTGTTCTACGACTTTTAGAAAAACCCGATAGTTTAGCGGGAAATCAAAAAAAATCCAGATTTAAAATGCTTATAGTATATAAACAATCAATTCTACAGAAACGTGCTATATATTTCTGAAAAGATATTTTAATTTACTGAATACTCTTCATACGGTAAAATTATCTGAATATAATAGATTTAGAGTTATGATAAAAAGTTATTTTTTAAAACCACTTTTTGACTATTTTCTCAAAATTGAGTCGAACGATTTCTTTTTAAATTTTAAATCATATAGCCCTTGAGATTCCTCAACTTTTGATCTGTAACACTTTTTGCCCTAAAAATTATCGTTTGGCAGATATTAAGCTCCGTTTCAGCTCCGTATACGTAATATTTCATACTTATTCGAGTAAACAAGAAATAAACCAATTTCATGATAAAAATTCTTATTCGATTTTTTCAAACGGAAAATCTGTTATGGTTTTAGGGTCCTTTACTTGCAAGAAGCTAATCGAAATAGGAAACTTGATCTATTTGTTCTATCACTTTGGAAAAACCCGCTAGTTCGGCGGGAAATGTAAGAAACGACAGATTTCTGTTGGAATTTGAAACTATACAGCCCTTGAGGTTCCAAACTTGTGCTATTAAAATTGGTATTTGAAGCGATAAAACTTGTTGTGCCTAATTTAAGGTGGCGTTCAGCTAAGATTAGGGGTCGAATCTGTGTGTTTGGTTTTTCAATAGCCAAGCCATATGGGGACGACTCCTAGTTATGGTATTGAGGTACCTAAACTCTTGAGCAAAAAAAACTTCTGATATCAAACAAAAACACCTCTTAACGAGGTAGAAAGTAGTGGCAATCGCGCCTTTAACAAAAATTTCTGATATCAACAATTGTGACGAAAAATGATATTACATTCGATAAAATAAATAAACTATATTAAACTATATGCAACTATTAAAGATAGAGAATTAGAATCTCAGATTTAGATTCCGTAGCCTTGTACGCAGCGCAAGTTTGTTACGCGAATATGCCACGCCCACTCGAACGCCCACAAGCCGCCTAAATCTCTGGCGCCCACAATTTTCATGCTAGATAAAAAATTTTAACTGAAATGTATTGGTCTCGTCAATACCTATCGATTGATCCAAAAAAAATTTGACACGCCCACTGTAACGCCCATAACGCTTAAATCTGTCTACCGCCGGTAGGTGGCGCATTTCAATCACGCTTTGCTGCTTGCATATCTCCATTTCCCTTTGGACCTTTTAGCTGAGTAACGGGTATCTGATAGTCGAGGTACTCGACTATAGCGTTCTTCAGGTTGACTTCTACAGGGAGTGCATACAGGCATGTTGTACTCCTAGAAACAATCCGATTGGTTCTCGAATATAAGGAGCAGCCCAATACCCCAGTGAAATGGTTATTAGAAGGAAAACGAACACAAGGATTGAAAACAAATTACCGGGGGTGAACGTGGTTTAGGAGGGGTTAGGACGTAGGTAAATATCGAAGGTGTACAACTTTGACACAGGTTAAGGAAAGGCAATCTCTGTGTAAGCAAGATACGAATAAATGGTCAGTTAAGGTAGGGCCAGCATTGGCATAAGATGTCGCGATGCAACCATTCGAATATCCAAAGCTTTAAGCTAAGAGTACATATTAAAAGCGGTTGCGGAGGTTTCTTTAGGCGGTTTTAAATGTATTTTGTATGAGTTGTTTTAATTGCAAGCATATACACATCCCATAATCAGTGTGTTTGGTATCCCACGGAATCCTCCCGTTTTATTGCATTTCAAATATTGGGACCCCTCGTTATCTTCTGAGAATGAGCAGGAGAAAGTGAACGTGCGTACCCTCGAACCCGAATCTTACCCCTACCCCCGAGTCCTTACTCATGACTGCTGGTGCGCGAAGGTGTGAAATTTTAATTTTGGGAGCTTTGTTCAAAATGTGCAGTTTTTATTTTAGAACAGAGAAAATTATTAAATTGTAAAGGGCTTGAAAAATGCTTTCCAATGATACCAAATTTTTTTTTTTTAGTGAGGGTTTTACGGTATTGCGGTCATCGCCGTTTTTTGCCTTTTTCAGTCGAGTTGTGGGAATATACGGGAGGAGGCAGAATTTGAAATTCGTTACAATTTTCCAATGGTACAATGGTACACACTTGTTTTATTTCCTACTGTTTCTCCATTCTTTCATGCGAGGCAGATACATAATTCTGTGAACGTAGTTTGGCCGTGAGCATGAGTGAGACAGATAGTGTTCGACATAACTCACCACACTGTGCGTGTGTATTGGAGGGTGAGAAGGAATTGAAAATGAATCAACTTGGTTGTGAAATTCAATAATCATGCCACGCGCCAAAAAACGTTTCGCCGAAAGTCCGACGGAAGAGTCGGAGAATGCATCCTCGTCATCAGAAGTGGGATTACCCCCGCCTCCAGCCAATGATGCAAATCTTTTGTCAATTTCGGAGATGCAAAAACGTAATTTCGCTGAGCTAATAAAACAAGTGCAGTGCTCTCAAAATGAGCCAAGAGGTGCCAAAAGCATTGTACTGCCAAAGTTCAACCCTGATAGTCCAGGATCAGACGCTCTGTCCTGGTGTTCAACGGTCGACTACATCTTGTCTGAAAACCAGCTAGTGGGCAGCAAATCACTGGAAGGCACCGCATCTCACTGGCTCTCGCAGACATGTTTTCCCGGCATTACATGGACGCAGTTCCGAGAATTATTTTTGCAATATTTTTTTGGAACGGAGATGTTGGCCGCAACCGTTATGAATTTGCTTAATGCACGCCCAAACGAAGGAGAGTGCTTGTCGCTGTATGGAAGCAGAATGGTCACATCACTTATGGCCCGTTGGAAGTCACTCAGCGTCGAGCAGATTGCATTATCCGTTACGTTGGAACATGCAGCTGGGATAGAAAAACGATTGCGCCGTTTGGTTTTTACGACGGATATCAAAACCAGAAACGAACTGCATGAGGAACTCAAAGCCTTTTCGTTTGACGCCAGACAGAGCCAGCATTCGAGTGACAACTTATCAGCAGCACAAGGAAAAAGAGTCAGAGCTATGTCTCACATCACGTGTCATAACTGTGGCAAACCCGGACACAAGAAGGCGGAATGTCGCTTTAACAAAGAGACATCTTTTCGTCAGCAGCCCCGTAATCAACAATCTGGATATATTGGAGCAAAAGATCGACCATCCGTGATCTGTTATAAATGTGGGAAAGCTGGACATGTATCTACTGTGTGCCCGGATCGTCAGAAGCGTCCGCCGACCAAGAGTAATACCATCAAAGATGTGAACATATGCAGAGTACTTGAGCCCTTAGGAACGTTGCTGCAGTTTGGTGAGTCGTTCCAGTTTTACTTCGACTCTGGAGCCAAGTGCTCACTCATCAAAGAGACTGCATCACTGAGATTATCCGGCACTAGAATAAACAACGTAGTGACATTGAGGGGTATATGGGGACACTCTGTTTGCAGCACTTTGCGAGCGTTCTTTTGAAATCTTATTTCACGTAGTTTTAGATAATCATATAAAATACGACGCTCTGATCGGTCGTGACAATTACATCAAGCGCGCTTACTATTACCTGTCGTAGTCTCTGAATGCACTCCTGACCTGGCTGGTATTGATAACGATTTACATGGACAAGATAAAGATAAACTGCTATCAATATTAGAGGGGTATTCCAATTTGTTCATTAACGGTATACCACAGAGCCTCGTGACTACGGGACAGCTAGAGATTCGCTTGATTGATTAAAATAAGACGGTTCAGAGGCGCCCTTACCGATTGAGTGTGGAACAAAAAGAAAAGGTCAGACATTCCATTCAAGAGCTGTTCGATGCAAACATAATAAGACCCAGTTCCTCTCCTTTCGCGAGTCCGATGTTACTTGTCCGTAAGAAAAATGGTGCATTGATATTGCGAGTGGATTCCATCAGATCCCAATCCATACAAGCTCTATTGAACGGACAGCGTTTGTAACCCCAGAAGGGCAGTATGAGTACTTGGCTATGCCTTTTGGGCTTAAAAATGCGCCTTCTGTATTCCAAAGGGCTATTAATCGTGCCCTAGGTGATCTGACTTATACATATGCCATCGTTTACATGGACGATGTAATGATAGTTGCACGTACAAAGGAGGAAGCTTTCGACAGACTACAAATTTCTTTCAACATCAAAAAGTGCTCCTTTATTAAATCTTGTGAAGAATATTTGGGCTTCGAAGTTAGAGCAGGGGAAATTCGACCGAATCCTAGGAAAATACAAGCTCTTATAGATTTACCGCCTCCGCAATCTGTGACTCAACTGAGACAATTTATTGGACTGGTCTCGTATTTTCGTCATTTTGTACCCAAGTTTTCACATTTTTATGGGAATTGGAGCACGAGCAAATACGACAGAAAGTAATTTCTATCCTGACTAGTGAACCTGTTCTTACTATTTTCGATCCACAATTTCCTATTGAGCTTCATACAGCTGCGAGTGCTGATGGCTTTGGCGCAGTTTTGTTGCACAAAATCGAACACAAGCCACGAGTTATCGAATACTCTAGTAAACGGACTTCGTCAGCGGAATCGCGTTATCACTCGTATGAGTTGGAAACACTTGCAGTTTCTAATTTTATCAAGCATTTCGCCATTACTTGCATGGTCGACATTTTGTCGTTTTTACCGATTGTAATTCGCTCAAGGCATCTCGCACAAAAGCAGAACTGACTCCGAGAGTCCACAAGTGGTGGTCGTACATGCAGTCTTTTAAGTTTGACATTCAGTATAGGCCTGGCGAACGTGTGGCTAACGTAGATTTTCTGTCTCGAAATCCCATATCAAAAGATCGCATCAAGTCAAAAGGTATAGTGGAAAAACAGATAAATTTGACAGAGATACTGACAATTGGTTGTTAGCTGAGCAGCAACGAGACGAAGAGACGTCATATATTGTTTTTAAATCGCGTAACGATGATATTTCCGAGGATTTGGCCAAATCGTACGAATTAAGGGCAGGAACACTGTATAGAAAAATTCAAAGAAATGGGAAAACTCGTTGTCTCCCTATCATCCCAAAGCCATTTAGGCGGTCAGCCGTAAACAATGTGCACGAGTCAATTATGCACCTTGGTTGGGAAAAAACCCTTGAGAAAATGTACGAATACTATTGGTTTGACAAGGTGCGAAATACGTTCGCAAATTTGTCGACAACTGTATAACATGCAGATTGTCAAAGCCCCCATCTGGTAGCGTACAAGCCGAATTGCATCCCATACCGAAGGTTAACATCCCGTGGCATACAGTCCACATCGACATCACAGGGAAGCTTAGTGGTAAAAATGAACAGAATCGTGTCTATAGACGCCTTCACGAAGTCATCGGTCATTGTCGTTTTTTGCCTTTTTCAGTCGAGTAGTGGGAATATACGGGAGGAGACAGAATTTGAAATTCGTTACAATTTTTCGCTTTAGTTTACCGTTTTAAAAAATTCTTAAAACTAAACTTCTTATCCTATACATAAATATTATTGGGTGGCCTCTAGACATAAACCCTGAAAAGTGTTCCCAATAAGGAATTTAAAACATAAACCTTAAAGTGATTCCACTAGCTAATTTTTCTATACACACCCGTCTAACTTTATCGTAGACACAAAACATTTTGTATATCCTCAGCCCTGAAAAGAGATCCTATAAGTCTTATACAACTTGAACATTAAAGTGATTCTCTAGCTCATTTTTCCTAGACACACTCCTCAAAAGGAATCGTATAACATAAAAGAAAAACTAGAGTATAAGACCGCAGCGGCGGTCATCGCAGCGGCAGTCTCGGCAGCGTCCAAACCGCCGCTGCGAAAACCTCCGCTACCGTAAATTCCCACTATTCCCACTAACGACAATGACCGACGATACCGTAATTAGTATACCCCCTCCCTAAATGAAAAAAAAATTTGGTTTAATTGGAAAGCATTTTTCATGACCTTTCCAATGGTATAATTTTCGGGTTCGTGGGTACGCACGTTCACTTTCTCCTGCTCATTCTCAGAAGATAACGAGGGGTCACAATCTTTGAAATGCAATAAAACGGGAGAATTCCGTGGGATACCAAACACACTGATTATGGGATGTGTATATGCTTGCAATGAAAACCACTCATACAAAATACATTTAAAACCGCCGAAAAAACCTCCGCAACCGCTTTTAATAGCTACTCACGTCGCTGTCGCTTGCAGCTGCGCCACAAAGTCAACGTTAAAACCCAAACTAGGAAGAAATGCCCAACTCACCCTTTGAGAGGCACCGCTGTTGCAAGGGGCTTGAAACACTCCTCACAGAATTTGATTCGAAATGCTAAGCTGCAAAAAGGTGTCAATTAGCATTGGGTCAACACACAAACTTTTCCACTTTCACCCACTTGTAAACACACTCCGAAATTTCACTTGCTATGAGCGGCTGACGCCAGTGGTCCGCCTTTTATACTTTAGCAAGACGCCACCAAAACGCGATTCCACCACTCCGCCATGTAGCCACGGAGAGGCGCGAAAGTCTTTCCACTCCTTGCTCTCGATCAGTCTCCCCAAGCAACCCACACAGCCACAGTTTTTCCGGACCTACTAGGAGCGCAGCATGTTACCTCTCCCAGATGCTCTTAAGAGACATGTTGCTGAGCATCCGCAAAAAAAAAAATGTTGCTAAGCATTCGGAGGTGCTGGCCTAAGCTATCTGAAACCCAGATACATTGCTGGTACACGCGCCCTTACAAATACCCCCTGCCAAAATCAGACTGGGGACTGCAGAGTAACCAAGACAGATCCCGCGTGTAGCCAGCTATTGCCGTATGTCTTTGGCGTGATATTTGCCCAAAAGTTTCCCCTGCATGTCTTCCAGAGCATAGTAATTGTCACCCAACCTTTTCCTTACCCAGGCTTTTTGAAATCTTGGGCCCAGCTTGGCATTGTAGCCTTTGGCAAAGTTTCTTTTCTTAAAATTTCTGGGGAAACCTTCTTGACCTTTGGCCTAGTTCACTACTCTGGCCCTTAGATTATATTGCCGCTCATTATTCTCGTACCATTGTTGCATAATTTTCCCTGCTCGAGTGCGAACTATTTCAAGAGAGTCCTTTTGAATCAGGTTCAAAGAACGATCCTCTAATGAATTCAACTTCCGTAGAGGCGTGTAAGAGGTTCCCGAGGTAATCATTTGCTGCCCAAACGCCATATAGTACGGACTGGTCCATACACTGGAATGTACTGCTGATCTTAAAGCGCAGCATATTTGTGACAAATTCTTGTCCCAATCCTTCTGGTCTCCCTTAACATACGAGCGGATAGCCGCAACCACCGAACCATTTACTCGATCTGCAGCATTCCCTTGCGGATCACGAACTGCCGTAAAAGAGTGAGTGACATTTTATTCATCTAAAAGTTTCTTTAATGTCTGTGGCCGAAACTGATAGCCATTGTCCGAGATTATAGCCTCCGGAACGCCAAATACGTGGAACGACTCTGTCTCCAGGTATTTTACAACCACGTCCGCGGTAATCTTCTTCACAGGTTGCAAAAACACAAATTTGGACAGATGATCAGGGACTATAAATATGCCAATGTTACCATTTCGAGGTCTAGGGTAAGGTCCGAGGAAATCGTTCTGATTGTGACGGTTTGGCTAGTGGGGATCGTAGCGGATAATTGGGTGCTTTAGAAGCATTGCATGTTTCACAAGAGTTCACATATTTCTTAACGTCCGGAACTAGACCTGGCCAGAAATAGAACTGCCGAATCCGCTTAATTGTTTTGTGAATTCCCCTATGAGCTGCTAAAGGGTCATCATGCTCTTTTCTAAGGATCTCAGCCACTAACTCTTCTGAAATCCACAGTTTCCAGTTGTAATTATCATGGACCGGTTCGCCCACTGCGCGGATAATTGGGTGCTTTAGAAGCATTGCATGTTTCACAAGAGTTCACATATTTCTTAACGTCCGGAACTAGACCTGGCCAGAAATAGAACTGCCGAATCCGCTTAATTGTTTTGTGAATTCCCCCATGAGCTGCTAAAGGGTCATCATCCAGGGTCATTTCCAATTGTACTTTTCATGGACCGGTTCGCCCACTATAGACCCTATCATCCTGGACTTTTACATCCGGAAGCCGATCCTTGCAGTCTTCAACTCGTGCAATTAAGTCCAAATATTTGGGAGAGTTAAAATACCTAGATCCCACATCAACTAGCCTTTCGTCCAAGCAGTTTAGCTCGTCTACGTCTTCCTCATGTTCCCTAGAAAGGACATCCGGGACTACATTCAGCTTCCCACGCCTGTGTTCAGTCTTGAAAGAGTAGCTCTGCAACTTTAACGCCCATCTTGCCAACCTCGAGCTTAAATCTGTCTGAGACATTAACTATTTCAACGAAGCGTGGTCCGTAATTATGTTAAAATCGTGTCCTTCGACATAGGTCCGAACATTTTTTAAACAAACTATAGCTGCTAAACACTCCTGTTCCGTTACTGAGTAAGTTTGTTGGGCCTTGTTTAGTTTCTTGGAAACAAAAGCGATGGGACATTCATCTCCTTCATCAGATAGCTGAACCAAGACTCCTTCAAGTTTTTTTTGCTGGGATCGCAATGTATAAAAAATGGTTTTGAGAAATCAGCACTTTTAAGAATGGGGGCTTCGGTTAACCTTGTCTTCAAGTCCCCAAAAGCTTTTAATGCTTGTTCCGTAAATGCAAATTTTCGCTTTGGAGTTGCCTATAAACTTCCGATACTATCCGCATAGTTCGCATAGAAGCGCTTTCAAATCTAACTTAAGCACATTTGGTAAATTCGGAAGCAAGTCAAATTTGCGCCAAAAATGGATCCCTAAATACAGATCTTGTTTTATCGTTGGGACAATATATATATCTTTATCTTCAGTCCCTCGGTCGCAGACCACTGGAAGGCAAACTTTTACCACAATTTCTTGCCTATTGCCGTCAGCGGTGCTCACCTTGGAATATATTTTCTTAAATGGTATGTCCTCTTCTAAAAACTGCTGAGCTAAACTGCCGCCTAAGACGCTAGCAGCCACTCCCGAATCCAAAAGTCCTTTCACGAGACGCTAAAGTAATAGCACTGCCACAAACGGCAGCGGAACCTGGGATCTTTTATAGAGTTTATTTCCCGAATATGCCCTTTTAATTGTCTCACCTCATTTCAAAAGTCTTGAATTCGTTGAGCGCTACGGGACTTAGTTTTTGTAGCCTCGTCGAAATCTACTTCATTATTTCCCAAATCATCTTCTTCGATTTCATCGCCTCATCTGATTGTTCTGGGCTAGAATCGTATAGCTCATCTGCAGGACTCCAAACGTTTTCGATTTCGGTGGGATCTAAGCTGGAGATTGGGGACGGTTTGGGGATGGTGGCTGCTGCTGAGCACGCAAAGGCTTCTGTTTGTGTGGCGGCATCTGCGTGCTCCCTGAGCGGTTTTTTGACAAGCACCTTGCACATTTAGGCACCTTGCACATTTGGCAAGCTGCATTCAAAGCAAAACGGTCGTTGTTTTTCGACAGGACAATTTTTATAAACAATATTTCCAAACTCTGCATTTGCCTTTGGCTTCGAGGTCCGATCTTGGCTTCCAAGCTAAGTTAAACAAATCAAAATTTAAGTAAACATCAGCGTCCGATCGAAGCCCAATCACTTGCGCCTTTTCAAACTCTGCATTTGCCTTTGTCATTGCCTTTAGCTTTGAGGTCCAATCTTGGTTCCCAGCTAAATTCAGCACATAAAAATTAAAGTAAACATTAGCTTCCCTTCGAAACCCAATCAATTGCGCCTTTTCCGTTTCAAGTTCCCACCAAATTGCATCGGTCAGCATAATTGAATTTTAAAATGAGATGCGACAGTTTCATCTTAAGCTTTTAATCGAAACCTAAATTGAAATTCTAAAAGTTCAAAAAGAAAAGCTCCTGACCGAGGTTCATTGGATCAGATTAAGAAATAAAGAAGGCAGTCCTATTTTGTTTTAAAGGTTTAACACCCGAGTTTTAAAATTAAAAATAAATTTTTTTTAAATCATCTTTAAACAACGAATTTAATTGGCGCACAACGTGGGGCCGCGTTAAAGAAAAGTTTAAAAAATTGTTTTTATGAAAAATAAGTTAAATATAAACGGAGCTCGCGCGGCCAACAACTCAACATATTTGGTGGAAAAATTAAAAAATCCACCAAACGACACAACAAAGTGACAGTGATCGTTAACTACAATTAAATAGAAATTAATAAATGAAATAATCCATTTAAAGGTGAATTTAAAATACCAAAATCTTAAACCAAAAAAATACAACACAAAATAAGTAAAACGACGCACAATATAAATTAAAAATAACGCAAAAAATTATTTAAAACCAGAAACGCATTAAACTAAAACATTTAAACAAACAAGAACTAACAACAACAACAAAAAACACAACACGCTGAAACAAGAAAAACTGTAGAATGAAGGAAAGTCATTTTATCGCCATTTATCTTCACTTAATCCAGGAAGGAAGATCAACCCACAACCTCGCAGAAGGAAGACCCCATCGGGACAGTCTGGTGGGGAATTAATTTACAATAATACAAAATTAAAGATTATAATTTAAGATCAGGGAATTTGTGAAAAATAATATAAGATTTAAACATTGATAAAAAGTAAGATAGATTCGCGGTTTATAAATAATATCAAGAAACAATCTGGAAGATTTGATAAATGGGTTTGGTGAATTAAATTTAACAATGGCAGTGGTTCAGCACCAAATTTTTCTGCAGGTAGTATAGCCACAGCCGGCGGCTTAACAGAGGAATTAATAAATAGATTGATAAATGTTTAATTAAATGAAGTGAGCAGGAAATTAGAAGGTTTAGAAGGATGGTTAGCCACAGATGCAAGCACTGTGGAGGATTATAAAATACAAACAATAGACCCAACTATAAAATGCGATACAACACTTGAAGTGGTAAAATCATTACCAAAATTCACCGGGGAACCAACACAATATGTATGTCGTAGGGAAGCCGCTTAAACTGTAATGAGTCTTTATAAAATATGAACAATATTTTATCGCCTTAACAATTTACGAAATTAAATTATGGGAGCTGCCCATGATGCTCTTACCAATCATGGCACCGTTTTAAACTTTTTTTAAAACGCACTCCATTGAGAACTTCTGGTGCACTCATCTGTTTAAAGTCCAAAGTTTTCCTTCCTGTATCGAATATCGCAACTTTTTTTCCTTTTTCGTTTTTGGTTTTATAATCGCAGAGCCCCCTATTTATGCTGCTGATCGGACCCTTTGGTTCTTTTTCATTTATTTTCGACTCACCCAAATCATAGGACTCGGCCGAAATGATTAAATTCGGTGCCTTTTCTTTTTTAAAATCTTCGCGAAGGTTTATATGCCTTTTCGCACCAAGACAATCACCACTTAAATTTTGACGAATGTTTTGTTCTTTCATGACTTAATCGGGGGAAGGTTCAAATGGAAAAGAACGCTAATGCCGCTTGCCAATGGCGGCAAACCCCTTAACAGCAGAAATGAAAACCGCTCTCAGCAGAAAGCAACTGACATTTCGCCCTGTTGACCTATTACGCTTTCTCTTAACCCTATTCCTAGTTCGGCAACCAACCCACAGATGGCGCCAGCTCCGATCTGTTCCCACTTGACTACCAGCGCTACAGTTTTAAGTAGACCAATTAGTTTATTATCGTGTCTGTCTAAATTCTTCGAAAAATGCCTTCTAACTCGCATAATAGCATATCTAAGAGCACACAATGTTTTCCCTGCTCATCAATTTGGCTTTCGTCAACACCATGGAACAATCGAACAAGTTAAGAGAATAACATCATAAATACGCACAGCATTTGAGCATCGGGAATACTGAAGCGCAATATTCCTCGATGTATCTCAAGCCTTCGATCGAGTATGGCTAGATGGCCTCATGCACAAAATCAAAACACACTTGCCTGATTACACTCACAAGCTTCTTGAGTCGTATCTATACAACAGAACCTTCGCAGTAAAGTGCAACACAATAACATCCGACGACTACATTATCAAAGCTGGAGACCCGCAAGGAAGCGCGCTAGGGCCTACTCTGTTCCTCCTATACACAGCGGATATTTCCACGAACGAGCAGCTAACAACATCTACGTTAGCTGACGACGTCGCAATTTTAAGTCGCTCGAGGTGCCCAGGCTGAGCCACAACACAGCTAGCGAACCACCTCCTCGTAGTAAAGAGGTGGCTATCTGATTGGCGGATTAAAGTAAATGAACAAAAATGTAAACATAAACATAACATAAACATAACATAACATAACGTTTACTCTCAAGAGGCAAACATGCCCTCCACTATCATTGAATAATACGCAGATTCCCCAAGTCAACGATGTAACGTATCTCGGCGTCTACCTTGACAGCCGACTAACCTGGAGAAGACACCTCGAACGCATCTAAAACTAAAAGCTCGTTCGCCCCTGCGTCTGGACTACAAGGATTTGCTCTACAACGCCACTCTCAAGCCCATCTGGACATATGGCTCCCAGCTATGGGGGAACGCCAGCAGCAGAAACATAGACATTATACAGCGCGTTCAATCGAAAATCCTGCGAACTATCACTGGGGCACCATGGTATATTCGCAACCAAAACAACCACAGGGACCTAGGAAGTCTTACCGTAAAAGATGAAATAGACAAACAACAAGGAAGAACGCTATAGTCGAGTACCTCGACTATCAGATACCCGTTACTCAGCTAAAAGGACCAAAGGAAAATGGAGATATGCAGCAAAGCGAGGTTGAAATGCGCCACCTACCGGCGGTAGACATATTTAAGCGTTGTGGGCGTTAGAGTGGGCGTGGCAAAGTTTTTTTTGGATCAATCGATAGGTATTGACAAGACCAATACATTTCAGTTAAAATTTTTTATCTAGCATGAATATTGTGGGCGCCACAGGCTTGGGCGGTTTGTGGGCGTTAGAGTGGGCGTGGCATATTCGCGTGACACACTTGCGCTGCGCTCAAGCCTACGGAATCTAAATCTGAAATCCCATTTCTCTATCTTTGATATTTTCCGAGATACCTGCGTTCATATTTACGATTTTTTGAAGTTTGTGGGCGGTTTGTGGGCGTTCAAGTGGGCGTGGCAAGCTTTTTTTTGGGTCAATCGATAGGTATTGATGAGAACAATACATTTCAGGTAAAATTTTTATTCTAGCATGAAAACTGTAGGAGCCTCAGTTTTGGGCGGTTTGTGGGCGTTAGAGTGGGCGTGGCACTCTGCTGAAACAAACTTGCGCTGCGTAAGAAGCTCAGGAATCTGCACGCCTAATCTCAATAGCCTAGCTCTTATAGTTTCCAAGATCTCAGCGTTCATCCGGACGGACAGACAGACGGACAGACGGACATGGCTAGATCGACTCGGCTAGTGATCCTGATCAAGAATATATATACTTTATGGGGTCGGAAACGCTTCCTTCTGCCTGTTACATACTTTCCGACGAATCTAATATACCCTTTTACTCTACGAGTAACGGGTATAAAAAGCGTCCTACAATGAAAAAAATTTTTTTTTAATTTTTAACGGTTTCTTGGTTTTTCTGTCTATCCTATTTAAATAAGGCATTTCCCTGCAAGGGTCTGGTCTAAAAAATGATTTTCATTGATATTATTTAATCTGGTTACTTTATAAGCTGGATGACTTACTGTTCCATCTGGTTCCCTTTTCTGAGCTTGAGTTTGCTCTCTATTTTGATTTGTGCGATTGTAATTTGAACGAATATTATTTTAATAATTATTATTATTATATCTTCCTCGATTATTATTTGCCTGCCAATTATTATTCGGCTGCCGATTGTAATTAGGTTTATTCTGGAGTTGAATCGATGGATCAACATCCATTGGCTCGACGGCTTGTTGCTTTTGATGGTCTTTTGATTATTGTTTTGCCAAAAATTTCCCTTTTGTGGCCAACTATAATTCTGGTTTTTACTCCAATTATTTTCCATTTTATTAGTATTATTATTCTGTCGTATTTGATCAAATCGTCAGTTGTTTCCCTGATATTTATTTTCATTTTTAGCACGGAAATTGTTTGATTCTAATTCTTGGACCTTTGCCAAAGCATTGGGCAAATCTGGTGGATTTAGTGAGAAAAGAGTTTCTAAGATAGATTCATTTAGCACAGATGTAAATACTCGTAGAGCATTGCTCCTTATTTTTTTGTTTGTTAAAGTATATATATTCTTGATTAGGATCACTAGCCGAGTCGATCTAGCCATGTCCGTCTGTCCGTCTGTCCGGATGAACGCTGAGATCTCGGAAACTATGAGAGCTAGGTTATTGAGACTTGGCGTGCAGATTCCTGAGCTTCTTACGCCGCGCAAGTTTGTTTCAGTAGAGTGCCACGCCCACTCTTTCGCCCACAAACCGCCCAAAACTGTGGCTCCTACAGTTTTGATGCTAGAATAAAAATTTTAACTGAAATGTATTGTTCTCATCAATACCTATCGATTGACCCAAAAAGTTTGCCACGCCCACTCTTACGCCCACAAACCGCCCACAAACTTCAAAAAATCGTATGTATGAACGTGGATATCTCGGAAACTATCAAAGATAGAGAATTGGGATCTCAGATTTGGATTCCTTGTGCGCAGCGCAAGTTTGTTACGCGAATATGCCACGCCCACTCTAACGCCCACAAGCCGCCCAACCCTGTGGCGCCCACAATTTTCATGCTAGATACAAAATTTTAACTGAACTGTATTGCACAGAGAAAAAAACGGAACAATACCCGATTGATATTGTCTCCTCAATTTTCACATATCACCTTTTACATATCAAAATAATACGAATTCATATCAGCATGATACGAATTCATATCAACATTTCTAATTGATATGATTTTGCATCATATTAATATACATTCGTATTAATTTGATATGTTTTTCATATCAATCGTAACATCGAAAAGTCTTCGAAAAAAAAGTATGACTGTGCTTTCGTATTTTTTGTGTATTTATGGTATTAAGTATGGTACAAAAGATGTTTTTTGACAGAATTGCGGCGGCCACTCTAACATTCGACGAAAAGTGAAAGTGTACAAAGTGAAACATTTACATATGTTGTTTCTTTATTTTTGCAAATGGTAAGTTAAGTATCTCATTTTCAATTGTACTTGATGTTTGTCTAATTCTAAAATATTTATTTCTTGGACACTTTAACGTGCGCTTCGGCGGATGACAACACATACTGCACTACACAAAGTCAAATGGCTGGCCAAGATGCTGAACTGGGCAAGTTGGTGTTCACCACTTCGCTGGAAAGCTTCTATCGAGGACAGAAGAAGGACTTCCTGGCGCTGATGCAAAGCTACAGGAGGCATCCGAGTACAGAGTGATCGGTCATTTATTGCTAAGTCCTGGAATAATTTTTATAATTGATCCGAAATATATAAAAAATAAATATTTACAGCGATCTTATGGGTTTTCAATATTTATTTGTTTATAAGATTCAAAAAATTAAAAACAAAAGTGATTAATATTGATATTACAAAGCATATCAGTTTGATATGAAAGCATATCAGTTGGATATTACAAAATACCACAATTTGGTCACAACTTTGATATGTGCTCATATCAATCTGGTATGAAAAATACCAAATTGACATGTTCGAAAATATCAATGTCATATGTTCGAAAATATGAATATGATATGGCAACATAAGGGATCAAAATTGATATGAAAAAATACCCGATTGATGACCAGTTTTGGTATTTTTTTTTCTCTGTGTGGTCTCGTCAATACCTATCGATTGACCCAAAAAAATATTTTCTACGCCCACCCTAACGCCCATAACGCTTAAATCTGTCTACCGCCGGTGGGTGGCGCATTTCAATCTCGCTTTGCTGCTTGCTTATCTCCATTTCCCTTTGGTCCCTTTAGCTGAGTAACGGGTATCTGATAGTCGAGGCACTCGACTATAGCGCTCTTCCTTGTTATTTGCTGAACTTAGCTGGGAACCAAGATTGGTCCTCAAAGCCAAAGGCAATGACAAAGGCAAATGCAGAGTTTGAAAAGGCGCAATTGATTGGGCTTCGATCGGACGCTGATGTTTACTTAAATTTTGATTTGTTTAACTTAGCTTGGGAGCCAAGATCGGACCTCGAAGCCAAAGGCAAATGCAGAGTTTGGAAATATTGTTTATAAAAGCCAAAAGCGGCCTAGTTTCACGGGTTGGATAACTTGGATACGCTAAGAGGGTTCCGTTCAAGAAAGATGCGGCGGAATTAGATTTTGGAACAGAAGAAGTCAGTGAAGTAGATATTAATGGAGAAATAGAGGCGCTGAAAGTGATCTGCTGCCATTGCCATAAAGATGGGCATTTTTATAAAAATTGTCCTGTCGAAAAACTACGACCGTTTTTCTTTGGATGCGGCTTGCCAAATGTGCAAGGTGCCTAAATGTGCAAGGGGCTTGTCAAAAAACCGCTCAGGGAGCACGCAGATGCCGCCACACAAACAGAAGCCTTTGCGTGCTCAGCAGCAGCCACCATCCCCAAACCGTCCCCAATCTCCAGCTTAGATCCCACCGAAATCGAAAACGTTTGGAGTCCTGCAGATGAGCTATACGATTCTAGCCCAGAACAATCAGATGAGGCGATGAAATCGAAGAAGATGATTTGGGAAATAATGAAGTAGATTTCGACGAGGCTACAAAAACTTAGTCCCGTAGCGCTCAACGAACTCAAGACTTTTGAAATGAGATGAGACAATTAAAAGGGCATATTCGGGAAATAAACTCTATAAAAGATTCCAGGTTCCGCGGCCGTTTGTGGCAGTGCTATTACTTTAGCGTCTCGTGAAAGGGCTTTTGGATTCGGGAACGGCTGCTAGCGTCTTAGGCGGCAGTTTAGCTCAGCAGTTTTTAGAAGAGGACATACCATTTAAGAAAATATATTCCAAGGTGAGCACCGCTGACGGCAATAGGTAAGAAATTGTGGGAAAAGTTTGCCTTCCAGTGGTCTGCGACCGAGGGACTGAAGATATAGATATATATATTGTCCCAATGCTAAAACAAGATCTGTATTTAGGGATCCATTTTTGGCGCAAATTTGACTTGCTTCCGAACTTACCAAATGTGTTTGAGTTAGATTTGAAAGCCATAGACATGAATTGTCAAAGGTGGAGAAAGGCAGTTATCAAACGTGGTAAATTTCTTTCCGTCGTTTGCTAACGAAGGGCTGGGAAAGACCAATTTTATTTCCCATTCAATAGATGTAGGTCCGGCCAAACCTGTAAAACAGAGGCATTATCCTGTGTCTCCCGCAATGGAAAAGTTAATTTTTGCGAAAATAAACTGAATGATTGAGATAGGAGTGATGAAGAATCTGATAGATCGTGGTCGTAATCCTTAGTCATAGTGCAGAAGCCAGGAAAATTTCGCCTGTCTGGATAGCAAAAAGGTAAACGCACTTACTGAAAAGGATGCCTATCCACTTCCACAAATTAGCAGGATACTTAGTCGAATGCCGAAGACCGAATTTATAACCAGTATCGATTTGAAAGACGCTTATTGGCAGGTTCATTTGGAGGTATGTAGATTCGAGGGAAAGACAGCTTTTACGGTGCCAGGACGACCACTTTATCATTTTAAGGTCATGCCATTTGGGCTTTGTAACTCCACGCAAACCGTGTCCAGACTAATGGAAAAGGTTATGCCCCTCAGCTGCGTAGCGAAGTATTTGTCTACTTAGATGATTTGCTAATTGTCTCAGACATATGGAAAGGCATCTCGAGGTTTTACGTGAGGTAGCGATTCACATAAAGCGAGCTGGACTTAGGATTAACATCGGAAAAACTAAGTTTTTTTCAAAAGGGTAAAATACATGGAGCATATAGTGGGAGATGGCGGAATCCAAATGGATCCAGAGAATATAGCCGCCATTACTGAGATTCCGTGCCCAAGACTCTCAGGTCTTTGAGCTCCTATGCGAACTATGCGGATAGTATCGGAAGTTTATAGGCAACTTTGCGGCATTGACAGCTCCGCTGACGGATCTGCTTACTCCAAAGCGAAAATTTGCATTTACGGAACAAGCATTAAAAGCTTTTGGGGACTTGAAGACAAGGTTAACCGAAGCCCCCATTCTTAAAAGTGCTGATTTCTCAAAACCATTTTTCATACATTGCGATCCCAGCAAAAAAAAGTTGAAGGAGTCTTGGTTCAGCTATCTGATGAAGGAGATGAATGTCCCATCGCTTTTGTTTCCAAGAAACTAAACAAGGCCCAGCAAAATTACTCAGTAACGGAACAGGAGTGTTTAGCAGCTATAGTTTGTTTAAAAAATGTTCGGACCTATGTCGAAGGACACGATTTTAACATAATTACGGACCACGCTTCGTTGAAATAGTTAATGTCTCAGACAGATTTAAGCTCGAGGTTGGCAAGATGAGCGTTAAAGTTGCAGAGCTACTCTTTCAAGACTGGACACAGGCGTGGGAAGCTGAATGTAGTCCCGGATGTCCTTTCTAGGGAACATGAGGAAGACGTAGACGAGCTAAACTGCTTGGACGAAAGGCTAGTTGATGTGGGATCTAGGTATTTTAACTCTCCCAAATATTTGGACTCAATTGCACGAGTTGAAGACTGCAAGGATCGGCTTCCGGATGTAAAAGTCCAGGATGATAGGGTCTATAGTGGGCGAACCGGTCCATGATAAGTACAATTGGAAATGACCCTGGATGATGACCCTTTAGCAGCTCATGGGGGAATTCACAAAACAATTAAGCGGATTCGGCAGTTCTATTTCTGGCCAGGTCTAGTTCCGGACGTTAAGAAATATGTGAACTCTTGTGAAACATGCAATGCTTTTAAAGCACCCAATTATCCGCTACGATCCCCACTAGCCAAACCGTCACAATCAGAACGATTTCCTCGGACCTTACCCTAGACCTCGAAATGGTAACATTGGCATATTTATAGTCCCTGATCATCTGTCCAAATTTGTGTTTTTGCAACCTGTGAAGAAGATTACCGCGGACGTGGTTGTAAAATACCTGGAGACAGAGTCGTTCCACGTATTTGGCGTTCCGGAGGCTATAATCTCGGACAATGGCTATCAGTTTCGGCCACAGACATTAAAGAAACTTTTAGATGAATAAAATGTCACTCACTCTTTTAGGGAGACCAGAAGGATTGGGACAAGAATTTGTCACAAATATGCTGCGCTTTAAGATCAGCAGTACATTCCAGTGTATGGACCAGTCCGTACTATATGGCGTTTGGGCAGCAAATGATTACCTCGGGAACCTCTTACACGCCTCTACGGAAGTTGAATTCATTAGAGGATCGTTCTTTGAACCTGATTCAAAAGGACTCTCTTGAAATAGTTCGCACTCGAGCAGGGAAAATTATGCAACAATGGTACGAGAATAATGAGCGGCAATATAATCTAAGGGCCAGAGTAGTGAACTAGGTCAAAGGTCAAGAAGGTTTCCCCAGAAATTTTAAGAAAAGAAACTTTGCCAAAGGCTACAATGCCAAGCTGGGCCCAAGATTTCAAAAAGCCTGGGTAAGGAAAAGGTTGGGTGACAATTACTATGCTCTGGAAGACATGCAGGGGAAACTTTTGGGCAAATATCACGCCAAAGACATACGGCAATAGCTGGCTACACGCGGGATCTGTCTTGGTTACTCTGCAGTCCCCAGTCTGATTTTGGCAGGGGGTATTTGTAAGGGCGCGTGTACCAGCAATGTATCTGGGTTTCAGATAGCTTAGGCCAGCACCTCCGAATGCTTAGCAACATTTTTTTTTGCGGATGCTCAGCAACATATCTCTTAAGAACATATGGGAGAGGCAACATGCTGCGCTCCTAGTAGGTCCGGAAAAACTGTGGCTGTGTGGGTTGATAGGGGAGACTGATCGAGAGCAAGGAGTGGAAAAATTTTCGCGCCTCTCCGTGGCTACATGGCGGAGTGGTGGAATCGCGTTTTGGTGGCGTCTTGCTAAAGTATAAAAGGCGGACCACTGGCGTCAGCCGCTCATAGCAAGTGAAATTTCGGAGTGTGTTTACAAGTGGGTGAAAGTGGAAAAGTTTGTGTGTTGACCCAATGCTAATTGACACCTTTTTGCAGCTTAGCATTTCGAATCAAATTCTGTGAGGAGTGTTTCAAGCCCCTTGCAACAGCGGTGCCTCTCAAAGGGTGAGTTGGGCATTTCTTCCTAGTTTGGGTTTTAACGTTGACTTTGTGGCGCAGCTGCAAGCGACAGCGACGTGAGTAGCTATTAAAGGCGGTTGCGGAGGTTTTTTCGGCGGTTTTAAATGTATTTTGTATGAGATGTTTTAATTGCAAGCATATACACATCCCATAATCAGTGTTTTTGGTTTCCCACGGAATCCTCTCGTTTTATTGCATTTCAAATATTGTGACCCCTCGTTATCTTCTGAGAATGAGCAGGAGAAAGTGAACGTGCGTACCCACGAACCCGCCTACCCTCGAGTCCTTTCTTATGACTGCTTGTGCGCGAAGGTGTGAAATTTTAATTTTGGGAGTTTGCAGTTTTACTTTTAAAACAGAGAAAATTATTCCATTGGAAAAGGCTTGAAAAATGCTTTCCAATTAAACACAATTTTTTTTTTTAGTGATGGGGTATACTAATTACGGTATCGTCGGTCATCGTCGTTTTTTGCATTTTTCAGTCGAGTAGAGGGAATTTACGGTAGCTGAGGTTTTCGCAGCAGCGGTTTGGAGGCTGCCGAGACTGCCGCTTTGATGACCGCCGCTGCGGTCTTATACTCTAGTTTTTCTTATATGTTATACGATTCCTTTTGAGCGGTGTGTCTAGGAAAAATGAGCCGAAGAATCACTTTAATGTTCAAGTTGTATAAGACTAATAGGATCACTTTTCAGGGCTGAGGGTTTACAAAATTGTTTGTGTCTATGATAAAGTTAGACGGGTGTGTATAGAAAAATTAGCTAGTGGGATCACTTTAAGGTTTATGTTTTAAATTTCTTATTGGGAACACTTTTCAGGGTTTATATCTAGAGGCCACCCAATATTATTTATGTATAGGATAAGAAGTTAAGTTTTAAGAATTTCTTAAAACGATGCACTGAAGCTGAAAATTGTAACGAATTTCAAATTCTGTCTCCTCCCGTATATTTTCACTACTCGACTGAAAAAGGCAAAAAACGACGATGACCGATGACTTCATGAAGGCGTCTATAGACACGATTATGTATTCCTTCTGTTCATTTTTACCACTTAGCTTCCCTGTGATGTCGATGTGGACTGTAGGCCACGGGATGTTAACCTTCGGTATGGTGCAATTCGGCTTGTACGCTACCAGATGGGGGCTTTGACAATCTGCATGTAATACAGTTGTCGACAAATTTGCGAACGTATTTCGCATCTTCTCAAACCAATTGTATTCGTACATTTTCTCAAGGGTTTTTTCCCAACCAAGGTGCATAATTGACTCGTGCACATTGTTTACGGCTGACCACCTAAATGGCTTTGGGATGATAGGGAGACAACGAGTTTTCCCATTTCTTTGAATTTTTCTATACAGTGTTCCTGTTCGTACGATTTGGCCAAATCCTCGGAAATATCATTGTTACGCGATTTAAAAACAATATATGACGTCTCTTCGTCTCGTTGCTGCTCAGCTAACAACCAATTGTCAGTATCTCTGTCAAATTTATCTGTTTTTCCACTATACCTTTTGACTTGATGAGATCTTTTGATATGGGATTTCGAGACAGATAATCTACGTTAGCTACACGTTCGCCAGGCCTATACTGAATGTCAAACTTAAAAGACTGCATGTACGACCACCACTTGTGGACTCTCGGAGTCAGTTCTGCTTTTGTGCGAGATGCCTTGAGCGAATTACAATCGGTCAAAACGACAAAATGTCGACCACGCAAGTAATGACGAAAATGCTTGATAGAATTAAAAACTGCAAGTGTTTCCAGCTCATACGAGTGATAACGCGATTCCGCTGACGAAGTCCGTTTACAAAAGTATTCGATAACTTGTGGCTTGTGTTCGATTTTGTGCAACAAAATTGCGACTGTATAAGTCAGATCACCTAGGGCACGATTAATAGCCCTTTGGAATATAGAAGGCGCATTTTTAAGCCCAAAAGGCATAGCCAAGTATTCATACTGCCCTTCTGGGGTTACAAACGCTTTTCGTTCAATAGAGCTTGTATGTATTGGGATCTGATGGAAGCCACTCGCCATATCAATGCACGTGAAAAACCTAGCACCACTCAACCTAGCAATCTGGTCAGATATAAGTAGCAACGGGTACTTGTCGGAAACAGTATTGGCATTAAGCTCCCGATAATCAACACACAGACGGTCTGTACCATTTTTCTTACGGACAAGTAAAATCGGACTCGCGAAAGGAGAGGAACTGGGTCTTATTATGTTTGCATCCAACAGCTCTTGAATGGAATGTCTAACCTTTTCTTTTTGTTCCACACTCAATCGGTAAGGGCGCCTCTGAACCGTCTTATTTTGATCAATCAAGCGAATCTCTAGCTGTCCCGTAGTCACGCGGCTATGTGATATACCGTTTATGAACGAATTTGAATACCCCTGTAATATTGATAGCAGTTTATCTTTACCTTGTCCATGTAAATCGGTATCGAGACCAGCCAGGTCAGGAGTGCATTCAAAGACTACGACAGGTAATACAGACTTTTCATCAGACTTTTCGATCAGAGCGTCGTATTTGATATGATTATCTAAAACTACGTGAAATAAGATTTTAAAAAAGCGCTCACAAATTAAAACATTTGCCAATATCTGTAAAGTGCTGCAAACAGAGTTGCCACCTATACCCCTCAATGTCACTACGTCGTTTATTCTAGTGCCGGATAATCTCAGTGATGCAGTCTCTTTGATGAGTGAGCACTCGGCTCCGGAGTCGAAGTAAAATTGGAACGACTCACCAAACTGCAACAACGTTCCTAAGGGCTTAAGTACTCTGCATATGTTCACATCTTTGATGGTATTACTCTTGGTCGGCGGACGCTCCTGACGATCCGGGCACACAGTAAATACATGTCCAGCTTTCCCACATTTATAACAGATCACGGATGATCGATCTTTTGCTTCAATATACCCAGATTGTTGATTACGGGGCTGCTGACGATGAGTTGTCTCTTTGTTAAAGCGACATTCCGCCTTCTTGTGTACGGGTTTGCAACAGTTATGACACGTGATGTGAGACATAGGTCTGACTCTTTTTCCTTGTGGTGCTGATAAGTTGTCACTCGAGTGCTGGCTCTGTCTGGCGTCAAACAAAAAGGCTTTGAGTTCCTGATGCAGTTCGTTTCTGGTTTTGATATCCGTCGTAAAAACCAAACGGCGCAATCGTTTGTCTATCCCAGCTGCATGTTCCAACGTAATGGATAATGCAATCTGCTCGACGCTGAGTGACTTCCAACGGGCCATAAGTGATGTGACCATTCTGCTTCCAAACAGCGACAAGCACTCTCCTTCGATTGGGCGTGCATTTAGCTCAGTTCATAACGGTTGCGGCCAAAGTCTCCGTTCCAGAAAAATATTGCAAAAATAATTCTCGGAACTGCGTCCATGTAATGCCGAGAAAACATGTCTGCGACAGCCAGTGAGATGCGGTGCCTTCCAGTGACTTGCTGACTGGCTGGTTTTCAGACAAGATGTAGTCGACCGTTGAACACCAGGACAGAGCGTCTGATCCTGCACTATCAGGGTTGAACTTTGGCAGTACAATGTTTTTGGCACCTTTTGGCTCATTTTGAGAGCACTGCACTTGTTTTATTAGCTCAGCGAAATTACGATTTTGCATCTCCGAAATTGACAAAAGATTTGCATCATTGGCTGGAGGCGGGGGTAATCCCACTTCTGATGACGAGGATTCATTCTCCGACTCTTCCGTCGGACTTTCGGCGAAACGTTTTTTGGCGCGTGGCGTGATTATTGAATTTCACAACCAAGTTGATTCATTTTCAATTCCTTCTCACCCTCCAATACACACGCACAGTGTGGTGAGTTATGTCGAACACTATCTGTCTCACTCATGCTCACGGCCAAACTACGTTCACAGAATTATGTATCTGCCTCGCTCGAAAGAATGGAGAAACAGTAGGAAACCAACAAATAATCGTTATAATTTGAATGTTTAAAATAATCTGCGACATGTATATGTCTAAAGTGTTATAATATCATAGTGGTAAAAACTAGAATCGTGTGCGATTTTCTTAGTGGCTTTTTTTATATAACTGCCCTACATGCCCTTTGTATGTACATTAGGGCGGTATTAGTTTGAAAATTTTTAAGGACCTACTCTCACCCGCCTATACGGTGCGCTTTGAGGTATTTAATGTATACCAAAAGAAATTTTTTGAAGGGGAATGCCCTTAGGGCTCTCTAGGATTCTATCCTATTGGAATTTCGCAGTCTTTCTGTGATGCGCAGTTTTTTGAGTACTATTGTGGCCATGTTGCATACCGTAGACGTATTTACTTCTGATTCAAGCATAACGTCCACCAGGTTACAAGCGGCTGGCGTCCTCCCAACCCTTATGCTCAGATCTCTTCGTTCATTTTCGAATCTCGGACAGACAAAAAACACGTGTTCTGCGTCTTTATTATCCGACTCGCAGAGTGGGCAGTGCGGATAACGTTCATGCTTAAACCTATTCAGGTAGTATTTGAAGCATCCATGTCCTGCCAGCAGTTGCGTTAAGAAAAAGTCCACATGTCCATGCTTCCGTCCCAGCCATCTCTTATCAGGACTGCTTTTGTCTTGTGCGCTGCCAAGGCGAGTCCCTTGGAATCGAGCCATGCGCTTGCTCGTTTTCCCGCTTCGTTGCAGATTCTTTCCGCATCTGGAAGTTTTTTGCCGTAACTACCATGGCCACGTCGTCCGCGAAACTAATGAGTCGCGCCCCTTCGGGCATCGTGATCCTAATGATCCCATCGTACATGACATTCCATAACAAAGGGCCTAGGACTGATCCTTGGGGGACTCCCCCGCTGACCATGTGGGTCAATTGCCCGGAATCAGTTTCGTACAGGAGCAGGCGGCCTTCGAAGTAGCTCGCTATTACTCTCTGTATATACACTGGTACATTTAGGTTGCTCAGTGCATTTAGTGTGTGGTGCCAGCTGGTGCTTAGTGCCGTACAACCACCTTTTCCCCTCGATGGCCTTGTCTGCGATTTTGCCCAGTGTACCGACGGCGTCGATGGTAGATAGCCCCTTCCGAAAACCATACTGCATCTTTGAGAGACCGTTGGTTTCGACAAGGGCACCTTCTAGCCAGGAGTGGATTATTCTTTCGAAAATTTTACCCGCCGTATCCAGCATGCAGAGTGGCCTATACGAAGAAGGCTCCTCCGCGGGTTTTCCCCCTTTGGTATGAGTACCAGCCGCTGTGTTTTCCAGCGACTAGGGAACACACCTTTCGCTAGGCATGCATTATACATGTCAACGTACTCTTTAGTATTTGCTTTTATGGCAATCTTGAGAGTTTTATTCGGGATTCCATCTGGTCCCGGTGCCTTGTCGTCCAGTATTGTCTTCAATACCTGGAGGACTTCTTCGGCACTTGTGAGCTTTATGCTCGCCCTGTTCACGATCAGTGAGGCTCGCTCCATACCCTCTTGCTCTGGGAATAGTGTTTCCACTATCCTTTTTAGGCTGACTGGGCATGTCGGTGATGGCCGACTAAATACCCGCAGCCGTTTTGTGACGAGCTTATATGCGAAGCCCCATGCCAGTGAGATGCGGTGCCTTCCAGTGACTTGCTGACTGGCTGGTTTTCAGACAAGATGTAGTCGACCGTTGAACACCAGGACAGAGCGTCTGATCCTGCACTATCAGGGTTGAACTTTGGCAGTACAATGTTTTTGGCACCTTTTGGCTCATTTTGAGAGCACTGCACTTGTTTTATTAGCTCAGCGAAATTACGATTTTGCATCTCCGAAATTGACAAAAGATTTGCATCATTGGCTGGAGGCGGGGGTAATCCCACTTCTGATGACGAGGATTCATTCTCCGACTCTTCCGTCGGACTTTCGGCGAAACGTTTTTTGGCGCGTGGCGTGATTATTGAATTTCACAACCAAGTTGATTCATTTTCAATTCCTTCTCACCCTCCAATACACACGCACAGTGTGGTGAGTTATGTCGAACACTATCTGTCTCACTCATGCTCACGGCCAAACTACGTTCACAGAATTATGTATCTGCCTCGCTCGAAAGAATGGAGAAACAGTAGGAAACCAACAAATAATCGTTATAATTTGAATGTTTAAAATAATCTGCGACATGTATATGTCTAAAGTGTTATAATATCATAGTGGTAAAAACTAGAATCGTGTGCGATTTTCTTAGTGGCTTTTTTTATATAACTGCCCTACATGCCCTTTGTATGTACATTAGGGCGGTATTAGTTTGAAAATTTTTAAGGACCTACTCTCACCCGCCTATACGGTGCGCTTTGAGGTATTTAATGTATACCAAAAGAAATTTTTTGAAGGGGAATGCCCTTAGGGCTCTCTAGGATTCTATCCTATTGGAATTTCGCAGTCTTTCTGTGATGCGCAGTTTTTTGAGTACTATTGTGGCCATGTTGCATACCGTAGACGTATTTACTTCTGATTCAAGCATAACGTCCACCAGGTTACAAGCGGCTGGCGTCCTCCCAACCCTTATGCTCAGATCTCTTCGTTCATTTTCGAATCTCGGACAGACAAAAAACACGTGTTCTGCGTCTTTATTATCCGACTCGCAGAGTGGGCAGTGCGGATAACGTTCATGCTTAAACCTATTCAGGTAGTATTTGAAGCATCCATGTCCTGCCAGCAGTTGCGTTAAGAAAAAGTCCACATGTCCATGCTTCCGTCCCTTTCGCTAGGCATGCATTATACATGTCAACGTACTCTTTAGTATTTGCTTTTATGGCAATCTTGAGAGTTTTATTCGGGATTCCATCTGGTCCCGGTGCCTTGTCGTCCAGTATTGTCTTCAATACCTGGAGGACTTCTTCGGCACTTGTGAGCTTTATGCTCGCCCTGTTCACGATCAGTGAGGCTCGCTCCATACCCTCTTGCTCTGGGAATAGTGTTTCCACTATCCTTTTTAGGCTGACTGGGCATGTCGGTGATGGCCGACTAAATACCCGCAGCCGTTTTGTGACGAGCTTATATGCGAAGCCCCATGGGTTGAAGTCTATTTCTTCGCATATATTGTTAAAGCACCTGCGTTTGCTCTCTTTTATAGTTTTTTCCAGGGCTCGTCTTTTTCCCTGAAATTCGTGCCTTCCTCTTGAGCGTTGTTATGCGCGTCTTGCCTTGTGGCAGTCTTTCCTGGCTTCCGCAATGGATTGGTTCCACCAGTACGCAGGTCTTCTTCTGCGGCGAAGCTCTCAAGTAGCGCCTTTCCCCTCGCGTTGGTTTGGGGGGAGCCCCACTCCGTAGCCCAGGCATTAAAGTCCCCGGCAATTACGGCGGGGCGAGTTTCCCGGGCGTCTTCTGCAATCTCTTCGAGCGCAGATGTTGCCTGGGGAAGGCTAAGGCTTGGCGGCAGGTAACAGCTATAGAAAGCTATACCATTCACTTGGGCCCTAGCGAAGCAATTTCCGCATTTTTTCTTGCTAATCTGTCGCCTTGGGTTACCGCAGCACCATATTGCCGATTTTTTGCTATTATTTGTAACCCATTCTCCGGAATTTTTATTCCTGTGTTGCTCGCTTATGAGTGCCATGTCTACGTTTTTCTCGATGACATTTTGCTCCAGCAACGATTGGGCAACCTCGCAATGGTTTACGTTTATCTGAAGGAACTTCATGCGTAAGCATTGCTTTGCAGCCTCTGGCTTGGTGCTTCTTTGCGCCACAGTTGTAGCAGCATTTGAGCAGTCCTCCTGGACACTGCAATTCCCTGCTACATTGTTAAACTCCATACATTTAAAGCACCTTTTAGGTGTTAGCTTTGGGTGGACTCTACACCAGGTCCATCCCAGCCTAATTTTGCCTTTCTCCATAAGTCGTCTCCCTATGTCGGGCATGATTCTTAGTGTGGCGGTTTGGGTGCCTCCGTATGCCGCCCTTAGGCTTACCACCGCGGATCCTGGCAGTTCCACCTCGAACTGTGATTGGACCGCACATAAAATGTCCGCTTTATCAGTGGTCTCATCGATGTCTTTTACCTCGATCAGCATTGTTTCACCCTTTTTCTGGCGATCTCGCCATTGCATTGCTTTTTTTTAAAAGAGTCAGCTCCCATGTTGGCCCAGTCAGGTAGACTGGACAATGGCGTGTGGAAGCCGTCGGCAGTAGTCGGCGCCGCCAGGCCTTTGTTTGCCGGCGTGCCTCCCAACCCCTAGGTTAGCGCCAGGGTGTTGTGCCCCCGATCCCCTGCCCGCCATTTCCCCGCCTGGAGAGTTCAGTGCGTTTGCACTGGTACTGCAGGAAGTTTGGACCTTTACCCGCAGTATCCTTCTGTACATACGTACATTGCTTTTCAAAAATGTTGGCATATTCTTGAATGTCTTTCACAAATTTTTTTTTGTTATTACTCAATTAATTAAGGTTTCAAATTTTAGCGAGCACTTTCAAGCTTATGTGGTGGATGCCGAGCTGGAATCTTATCCGATTGTATAAAAACTATAATTAAAAGTTAATCACGATTAAGAAATTTTAGTAAATAAGTATACATAAGTAAAAAAAAGACCGAACGTTAATATCTAAAATAATGTGTTAATAAGAAATACTGTAAATATTTTGTACAAACTGTAAATAGGAAATAAATCGTATATGAAAAAAAGATAAATAATTAAATAATTTGGTATATTATTTATTATTTAAATTTGTCTTTTATATTTTGTACAAACTGTAAAAAGGTAATAAAACGTATATGATAATAAAAAAAAATAAATAATAAAAAATTTGGTATATTATTTTTTATTTAAATTTGTGTTTTACATTATGTTTACGTCAAAAGGGCGTTTAATTTCAGGAGGCAGTGTCGAGCGGCAGTTTTATCCAGATGTCTACATCTCGCGCGCTCTCACTGCCGTCCGCTCTCCCTCTCCGTCTCTCCCCTAAGTCTCCGCTCCGCACTGGAGCGCTTAAGTTAAGTTAGGCTTAACGAGTTCTTATTTCAAAGTGTAACAATAAACACCTATGCCCGTCGCGCAAAAAACTCTAAATTACCCCCGTTTTTTTTTTTGCGTACCCTTCGTTCTTGGGACTTCATCTATTTCAGCGATCAAGCCACCCCGCCCAACACATTATAATATCAACTTAACAATAATATCAATTTTGTATTTATACCCGTTACTCGTAGAGTAAAAGGGTATACTAGATTCGTCGGAAAGTATGTAACAGGCAGAAGGAAGCGTTTCCGACCCCATAAAGTATATATATTCTTGATCAGGATCACTAGCCGAGTCGATCTAGCCATGTCCGTCTGTCCGTCTGTCCGTCTGTCCGTCTGTCCGTCTGTCCGGATGAACGCTGAGATCTTGGAAACTATGAGAGCTAGGCTATTGAGATTTGGCGAGCAGATTCCTGAGCTTCTTACGCAGCGCAAGTTTGTTTCAGTAGAGTGCCACGCCCACTCTAACGCCCACAAACCGCCCAAAACTGTGGCTTCTACAGTTTAGATGCTAGAGTAAAAATGTAAACTGAAATGAATTGTTCTCATCAATACCTATCGATTGACCCAAAAAAAAGTTTGCCACGCCCACTTTAACGCCCACAAACCGCCTACAAACTTCAAAAAATCGTAAATATGAACGCGGATATCTCGGAAACTATCAAAGATAGAGTATGGGGATTTCAGATTTAGATTCCGTAGCCTTGTACGCAGCGCAAGTTTGTTATGCGAATATGCCACGCCCACTCTAACGCCCACAAACCGCCCAAGCCTGTGGCGCCCACAATTTTTATGCTAGATTAAAAATTTTAACTGAAATGTATTGGTCTCGTCAATGCCTATATATTAATTCAAAAAAAAATTTGCCACGCCTACCCTAACGCCCACAATGCTAAAATCTGTCTTCCGCCGGTAGGTGGCGCATTTAAATCTCGCTTTGCTGCTTGCATATCTCCATTTCCCTTTGGTCCCTTTAGCTGAGTAACGGGTATCTGATAGTCGAGGTACTCGACTATAGCGTTCTTCCTTGTTTTAATATCCAATCTACTACAATGTAGATTTGAAATTATAATATCAAGTCTACAATAATATCAAATTTACAACAAAAATATTTCAAACAAGAAAGGAAGTTAACTTCCCTTGCAGCTATAATTTTTAAATTTAACAAGGAAGAACGCTATAGTCGAGTACCCCGACTATCAGATACCCGTTACTCAGCTAAAGGGACCAAAGGAAAATGGAGATATGCAAGCAGCAAAGCCAGATTGAAATGCGCCACCTACCGGCGGTAGACAGATTCAAGCGATGTGGGCGTGGCAAAGTTTTTTTTGGATCAATCGATAGGTATTGACGAGACCAATACATTTCAGTTAAAGTGTTTTATCTAGCATGAAAATTGTGCGCGCCACAGGCTTGGGCGGTTTGTGGGCGTTAGAGTGGGCGTGTCGTATTGGCGTAACAAACATGCGCTGCGCTCAAGCCTACGGAATCTAAGTCTGAAATCCCATTTCTCTATCTTTGATATTTTCCGAGATATCCGCGTTCATATTTACGATTTTTTGAAGTATGTGGGTGGTTTGTGGGCGTTAAAGTGGGCGTGGCAAACTTTTTTTTTGGGTCAATCGATAGGTATTGATGAGAACAATACATTTCAGTTACAATTTTTATTCTAGCATCAAAACTGTAGGAGCCACAGTTTTGGGCGGTTTGTGGGCGTTAGAGTGGGCGTGGCACTCTACTGAAACAAACTTGCGCCGCGTAAGAAGCTCAGAAATCTGCACGCCAAGTCTCAATAGCCTAGCTTTTATAGTTTCCGAGATCTCAGCGTTCTTCCGGACGGACAGACAGACGGACAGACGGACATGGCTAGATCGACTCGGCTAGTGATCCTGATCAAGAATATATATACTTTATGGGGTCGGAAACGCTTCCTTCTGCCTGTTACATACTTTCCGACGAATCTAATATACCCTTTTACTCTACGAGTAACGGGTATAAAAACACCGAAGCTATAATTTGATATATCGCTATATGATATAGTCGTCCGATTTTGATAAAAATAAATTCGAAACTTAGAACTAATTAAAAAATGTTATTACCAAGCGTAGGAGGTTATATGTTGAAAAACACTGAAGCTATAATTTGTTTCATATTATTTTTCCACCAATTTTCCGATCGTTCCTATGGCAGCTATATGATATAGTCGTGCGATTTCGATAAAATTTAATTCGAAATTCAAAACTAATTAAAAAATGATATTTCCAAGCTTAGGAGGGTTTATGCTAAAAAACACCAAAGATATATTTAAAAAAATTTTTTTTTCCGATTATTCCTATGGGAGCTATAAGATATAGTTGTCCGATCCGGCTGGTTCCGTCTTATAACTACCTGCAAAAGTGCAAGGAGAATAAAGCTACGCAAGTAAAAGAGAGAGTTAGAGAGCGGGAGAGAGTGAGCGGGAGTGAGTAAGCTGGGGGAGCGTAAGTTTTTGGTCTTCCAACAACAAAGTTATATGCGGGAGAGCGGGTAACTACCGTTTAGACTCTTACGGCTCCAAACAGCGTTTGGAAGAAAAGAAGACAATTAGAAAAAACAATAACAACAAACACAGCACAGAGACTAGACGTGCAAACTTATTTTGTTAATTTAAACACAAAACAATCACTATGCACTCGCGAAGCGAGCGGATGTTGTTAAGGACATAACAAGTTATAAGAATGCAGGAAAATATGAAATAAGCCCCGATGGTTTATGGACATAAGAATAAAAATTCGAACTCTTGAGGCCGTCGATAGTTTCCGATCTGCCAATTTCCTCCACGTCCAGTCCAAAGCCACAAATCGAGTGGCAGAATTTCCAAAAATAAAATCCTTCAACACAAGGTTAGTTCCGATACCCAAAGTCTGAGATCTGTGTTCGAAGAAGAACCATCCCGTGCGTATATGTCCACGCTTCCTACAAATGAAGGTAGACGATCGCTTAGCCTATATCCGAAGGAAGCAGTTGTGCTCCAATGGCTTTGCAAGCAGCCATCAATTCCGGGATTTCACAAGCGCCCACAACTGTCTCACTTGCTAAGATCGGCACCTAACATTGCTGCATCGAAACAGCGGTCCTACTACTCCGCTGATTCCATCCGACCCTCCAAGGCCAGTATCCGCCTCAGTTCCACACACCATTTCGTCCTATTTAACGCAAGTTTCCATACAAAAAGTCCCTCCTAAGAATACTCCATCCGAATATTGGTTCCATACCCCGCCTTGGATGGCAGACGTACTCGAGGTATTAAATCCTACCAATGCCGAGTCTGCCAAAATATCCATCCTCTATCCTTTCTACGGCTAAGCCCCCAGAATCGGCTCCAGGAAGTAAATTTGCAGAAGTACTGCTCCAATTGCTTGGCTCACAATCATTCCATGGACTCCTGCCGCAGTGGTCATCACTGCCACAAGTGTGGAAAGGGCCACCACACTCTTCTACATACGGACGACCGATCTTCACTTCCAACATATTCCTAAGCCTACTATCCTGAGGTTCTTGCTACGGGTGTCCTCGCAAGGGGGTGTCCTAATTTCAGGAGGCAGTGTCGAGCGGCAGTTTTATCCAGATGTCTACATCTCGCGCGCTCGCTCTGCCGTCCGCTCTCCCTCTTCATCTCTCCCCTAAGTCTCCGCTCCGCACTGGAGCGCTTAAGTTAAGTTAGACTTAACGACTTCTTATTTCAAAGTGTAACAATAAACACCAATGCACTTCGCGCAAAAAACTCTAAATTACCCCCGTGTTTTTTGCGTACCCTTCGATCTTGGGACTTCATTTATTTCAGCGATCAAACCACCCCGCCCCAACAAATTATAATATCAACTTAACAATAATATCAATTTTGTATTTTTAATATCAAATCTACTACAATGTAGATTTGAAATTATAATATCAAGTCTACAATAATATCAAATTTACAACAAAAATATTTCAAACAAGAAAGGAAGTTAACTCGAGTACCTCGACTACCAGATACCCGTTACTCAGCTAAAGGGACAAAAGGAAAATGGAGATATGCAAGCAGCAAAGCCAGATTGAAATGCGCCACCTACCGGCGGTAGACAGATTTAAGCGATGTGGGCGTTAGAGTGGGCGTGGCAAAGTTTTTTATTGGTCAATCGATAGGTATTGACGAGACCTATACATTTCAGTTAAAGTTTTTTATCTAGCATGAAAATTGTGGGCGCCACAGGCTTGGGCGGTTTGTGGGCGTTAGAGTGGGCGTGGCATATTGGCGTAACAAACATGCCCTGCGCTCAAGCCTACGGAATCTAAATCTGAAATCCCATTTCTCTATCTTTGATATTTTCCGAGATATCCGCGTTCATATTTACGATTTTTTGAAGTATGTGGGCGGTTTGTGGGCGTTAAAGTGGGCGTGGCAAACTTTTTTTTTGGGTCAATCGATAGGTATTGATGAGAACAATACATTTCAGTTACAATTTTTATTCTAGCATCAAAACTGTAGGAGCCACAGTTTTGGGCGTTTTGTGGGCGTTAGAGTGGGCGAGGCACTCTACTGAAACAAACTTGCGCTGCGTAAGCTCAGGTATCTGCACGCCAAATCTCAATAGCCTAGCTCTTATAGTTTCCGAGATCCCAGTGTTCATCCGGACGGACAGTCAGACGGACAGACGGACAGACGGACATGGCTAGATCGACTCGGCTAGTGATCCTGATCAAGAATATATAAACTTTATGGGGTCGGAAACGCTTCCTTCTGCCTGTTACATACTTTCCGACGAATCTAGTATACCCTTTTACTCTACGAATAACGGGTATAAAAACACCGAAGCTATAATTTGTTTCATGTTATTTTTCCACCAATTTTCCGATCGTTCCTATGGCAGCTATATGATATAGTCGTCCGATTTTGATAAAAATAAATTAAACAAGGAAGAACGCTATAGTCGAGTACCTCGACTATCAGATACCCGTTACTCAGCTAAAGGGACCAAAGGGAAATGGAGATATGCAAGCAGCAAAGCGAGATTTAAATGCGCCACCTACCGGCGGAAGACAGATTTAAGCATTGTGGGCGTTAGGGTAGGCGTGGCAAATTTTTTTTTGAATTAATATATAGGCATTGACGAGACCAATACATTTCAGTTAAAATTTTTAATCTAGCATAAAAATTGTGGGCGCCACAGGCTTGGGCGGTTTGTGGGCGTTAGAGTGGGCGTGGCATATTCGCATAACAAACTTGCGCTGCGTACAAGGCTACGGAATCTAAATCTGAAATCCCAATACTCTATCTTTGATAGTTTCCGAGATATCCGCGTTCATATTTACGATTTTTTGAAGTTTGTAGGCGGTTTGTGGGCGTTAAAGTGGGCGTGGCAAACTTTTTTTTGGGTCAATCGATAGGTATTGATGAGAACAATTCATTTCAGTTTACATTTTTACTCTAGCATCAAAACTGTAGAAGCCACAGTTTTGGGCGGTTTGTGGGCGTTAGAGTGGGCGTGGCACTCTACTGAAACAAACTTGCGCTGCGTAAGAAGCTCAGGAATCTGCTCGCCAAATCTCAATAGCCTAGCTCTCATAGTTTCCAAGATCTCAGCGTTCATCCGGACAGACGGACAGACGGACAGACGGACAGACGGACAGACGGACAGACGGACATGGCTAGATCGACTCGGCTAGTGATCCTGATCAAGAATATATATACTTTATGGGGTCGGAAACGCTTCCTTCTGCCTGTTACATACTTTCCGACGAATCTAGTATACCCTTTTACTCTACGAGTAACGGGTATAAAAATGTTATTGCCAAGCGTTGGAGGTTATATGTTGAAAAACACCGAAGCTATAATTTGTTTCATATTATTTTTCCACCAATTTTCCGATCGTTCCTATGGCAGCTATATTATATAGTCGTGCGATTTCGATAAAAAAAAACACCAAAGATATAATTGAAAAAAATTTTCCTATGGGAGCTATAAGATATAGTTGTCCGATCCGGCTGGTTCCGTTTTATAACTACCTGCAAAAGATATAAGACTTTTGGGAAAGTTTCAGCCCGATAGCTTTAAAACTGAGAGACTAGTTTGCGTAGAAACGGACGGACAGACGGACATGGCTAGATCGATTCGGCTAGTCATGCTGATCAGGAATATATATACTTTATGGGGTCGGAAACGTCTCCTTCACTGCGTTGCAAACTTCTTACTGAAATCAATGTACCCTCTGCAAGGGTATAAAAATTGATACCGCTTAATGTAAAAATGGTATTACCGAAATATCGTTTTTACCATTTCGAACATATTAAATTGATAAGTGCCGTATCAAGGCTGAATTGATACTGGATTTCATAAAATTGACCATCATATCATATACATTTTGTATACCCGTTACTCTCCATATTCCTTTGGTCCCCTTAGCTGAGTAACGGGTATCTGATAGTCGAGGTACTCGACTATAGCGTTCTTCCTTGTTTTTCTTTGTACCGGTGGTAGACAGATTTAAGCATTATGGGCGTTAGAGTGGGCGTGGAAAATTTTTTTGGATCAATCGATAGGCATTGCCGAGACCAATACATTTCAGTTCAAATTTTTTATCTAGCATGAATATTGTGGGCGCCACAGGCTTGGGCGTTTTGTGGGCGTTAGAGTGGGCGTGGCATATTCGCGTAACAAACTTGCGCTGCGTACAAGGGTACGGAATCTAAATCTGAGATCCCAATTCTCTATTTTTGATAGTTTCCGAGATATCCACGTTCATACTTACGATTTTTCGAAGTTTGTGGGCGTTAAAGTGGGCGTGGCAAACTTTTTTTGGGTCAATCGATAGGTATTGATGAGAACAATACATTTCAGTTAAAATTTGTATTGTAGCATAAAAACTGTAGGAGCCACAGTTTTGGGCGGCTTGTGGTCTTTAGAGTGGGCGTGGCACTCTGCCGAAACAAACTTGCGCTGCGCAGGAATCTCAGGAATCTGCATGCCTAGTCCCAGTACTGCAGCTCTTATAGTTTCCGAGATCTTAGCGTTCATACGGACAGAGGGACAGAAGGACATGGCTTGATCGACTCGGCTAGTGATCCTGATCAAGACTATATATACTTTATGGGGTCGGAACGCTTCTTTCTGCCTGTTACATAATTTCCGACGAATCTAGTATACCTTTTTACTCTACGAGTAACGGGTATAAAAAATCATAGCTTCGGTGTTTTTTGAAATATTATTTTATACCACTGGGAATAACATTTTTGTATTTTTTAGAATTTCGAACTAAATTTAATAAAAATCGGACGACTCTATTATATAGCTGTCAAAGAAACGGTCAGAGAAATAATGAAATAATTTTTATACCCTTGCAGAGGGTATTATGATTTCAGTCAAAAGTTTGCAATGCATTGAAGGAGACGTTTCCGACCCTATAAAGTATAAATATTCTCGATCAGCATCACTAAACGAGTAGATCTGGCCATGTCCGTCTGTCCGTTTGTCCGTCTGTCCATCCGTCCGTCCGTTTCTACGCACACTAGTCTCTCTATAGTATACCTGTACTATATTCATGTAACAGGTAGAAGGAATCGAAGTACACTGGTCGGCATAAGTATTTTAACAAAATAAAAGTTAAATATAATCATAATTTGAACTTACTTCTTGTAAACTTTGGCATCAATAGAAAGGTAATTTAAATGCCGTTTGAATAATACAATACATTTCTTTACCCATTCAGTACTTATTGAAAAGGGACGAACATTTGTAATCATCTACTTTTAAACTTTTTTCCTCGACTTGAAAACTTACATATTTTGATGTAGATTTTCTTCAAACAAAAATAATAGTAACTGCAAAAAGAATTTTTCAGAAATCTTTTTGCTTATATTTTTTATGATTTGTTAAAAATGTGTAGAAACATGCATTTGAGCCATATTTTTCTTAGGTTAGGTTAGGTTAGGTTAGGGCGGCTGTCGGACTATGGTCCGACACACTTAGACCTCTATGGGTCCATTGCGATACCGCATGATCTCGTTTTTCCTTCTCTAGGGTCCCGTTTCAAGTAGTTCCAACCTGTGTTAAGCTGATCAGCATGTCTTCCACCCAGAAGATTTAATAAAGGCACTTATGTTTTTGAGATTAATTTCCGATATTTCGGTAAGATCGTCGATGAAGGGACTTCTTAAGTGTTTCAGTCTGAGTCTGCATAGGGCTGGGCAGAAGCAGAGAAGGTGTTCTACCGTTTTCTCTTCTTCCTCATCGCTACAGCTTCTGCAGAAATCATTTTGCGGGGATTTAGTCTGCCGGCATGTGCGCCAACAAGCCAGTGGCCTGTAAGAGCTCGAATCAACATGCCACACTCTGTGCGGCTGAGTTTGAGTTATTCCGAGGTTTTTTTGTTGTTTATCACAGGCCATGTCTGGTGAGAGATGCGACTCTGTGGTGCGTTTTGCCAATGGGTGTTGGCTAGTGTGTTGAAGTAGTTTTTTATATTTAGTTGCAAGTAGCCATGGTCATACCGACATTCTCCTCTCCTGGGAGGAGAGGCTTGGTGGTGCCCTGCCTGGCTAATTCGTCCGCTATGCAGTTGCCTACGATGTCCCGGTGACCCGTAACCCATACTATGCTGAAAGTAAACTGATTTGCCATCTCGTGGAGAGATCTCCGACAGTCTGCTATTGTACGGGAGTTGGTGTTTGTCGAGTAGATCGATTTAAATGCCGCTTGGCTGTCACTATATATGTTTAGGTGTCCTCTCTGGAGGCTAAAGTTCCCTAAACAGGTTGGTGCTTCTTTTATAGCGTTGACCTCCTCCTGAAAGACGCTACAGTGGTCCGGGAGCCTGAATGACTTCCTGATATCTAATTGTTCGGAGTATACACCTCCGCCATCGTGTCCTTCTAATTTGGAGCCATCTGTATATAAACAGATTGCGTCCGTCGTACCCGGTCGCCCTGCTCCCATTCCTCTCTATCTGGAATCAGGGCCTCAAAGGGTGTGTGTCTTCGAAATCGATTTATCATGCTGGAGAATTTTAGCATGGTCATAAAATTGGGCTTTCCACTGCCCTGTGTCCCTCAGTCGAATAGCTGCTGATTTGGCTCTTTCCATGCCTGGACTTAGGCTAGGGAGGTTTAGGATCGCATTCAGCGCTTCATTCGCGGTGGTTCGAAGGGCTCCACTAATACACAAAGACGCCATTCGCTGTACTTTGTTTAGAGGAGTCAGTATGCATTGTTTGTGCAGGGCGGTCCACCACAGAGCCACTCCGTACAGTAGGATTGGCTTGATTACCGCTGTGTATATCCAGTTGACTATTCTAGGGGACATGCCCCATCTTAGCCCAATTGCTTTTTTACAGGAGTAAAGTGCAATGGTCGCGTTCTTGGTTCTCTCTTGGTTATTTAAACCCCATTTGAGACGCTTATCTAATACTAAACCCAAGTATCTGGCGTGATCGCTAAAAGAGAGATTACAATTGTATAGATTGGGTGGGTTGAGTATCTATTTGTAAATAGAACAAGTTCCGTTTTCAAGGGATTTACCCCGAGTCCGATCGCAAAGTGTTTGTGGATATTTTCCATTACAGATGATGACGACGTCGTCTGCGTATGCCACAACCTTACAACCTCCTCCTTCCAGAATCCGCAGTAATTTACTTACTGCGATATTCCACAGGAGAGGTGATAGTTCACCTCCTTGCGGGGTGCCTCTGTTCACTGGTCTAGTCTGGGTTGAGGTCCCTAGTGTGGCTGTGACCATTCTGCTTATTACCAATTTATGGATTAGCCTCACCATTGGCGGCTCAACCCCTAGTGCTGTGAGAGATTCTGTTATAGCAGTGGGGAGCACGTTATTGAAGGCTCCCTCTATGTCCAGGAAGGCGATCAGTGTGTATTCCTTGATGCTAAGTGATTTCTCGATGCTGCTTACCACCAAGTGTAGCGCCGATTCGGTTGACTTACCTTTGGTGTAAGCGTGCTGTGCTTCTGATATTTGTGTCGGGTCTACGGTGGCCCTTATGTGTAGGCTTATCATTCTTTCAAAGCTCTTTAGCAGGAATGATGTTAGGCTTATTTGCCTAAAATCCTTTGCTGTGGTGTGAGTAGCCTTCCCTGCCTTGGGAATGAAAACCACCTTGGTTTCTTGCCATGCTGTTGGTAGTTCTCCTACCGCCAGGATGGATTGGAAGATTTTTTTCAACCAGTTAATGGCTATTTGTCCTGCTTGTTGGATGTGAGCCGGTGTTATCCCGTCCGGTCCCGGCGATTTGTATGGTTTGAAACTATAAATGGACCATTTCATGTTGCGGTCTGATAGGAGTGGATCTTATTCGATTCCCTCTCCTGCTCCTCTTTCAGGAGGATGACCTGTTTGTTGACTCCCCGGGAAGTGAGCGTCTAGGAGCAGGTCCAAGGACTCTTTACTGGAGTCTGACCATGATCCATTTGCTGTTTGAAGATAGCCCAAAAGCGCGGCCGTCTTAGAGAGTATTTTCCTGAGCCTTGCGGCATCAGTTATTTTTTCTGTCAGAGCAAAAGGTCTGCCATGCAGTTCGTTTTGCTCTTTTAATGGCCTTTTTGTAGTTCATACTTGTAGTTCAGCCAGTTAGTGTCCTCATTTCCCGCCTTTGCTCTGTTAAACAGGCATCTGCAGTTGGTTCTGAGGATTGATAGTTGTTGGGCCCACCAGGGGTTTTTTTTCTTCTTCTTGGTTTCCCTGTGGGGCATGCCACTTTGAAGGCAGTGTTGCATGCCTCTGTGAATTTTTATACTGTTCCGTCCAGCTCCTGTGGGTTTGTGATGCTTTCTGACGGTTCAATGAGGAGGATATTCGTCAGAACTTCTTTGTGCCTGTGCCAGTCGGCTCGTCTGGGGTTAGCGAAGCTGACCGGCAAGGGCGAATGAAGGGACAATAAGGTTTCTATTAATCTGTGGTCCGAAAAGAAGTGCTCGTCAGAGACTGCCCAGCTTTTGACTGCGCCTACGAGAGAGTCTGATACCAAAGTTAGATCTATGATCGTTTGGCAAGCTTTAGTTATGAATGTAGGGACATTGCCCCTATTGCATAAGAATAGGTTCGAATGTAGAATAAAATCAAAAAGAGACTCACCTCTGTCGTTGTTGTTTGGACAACTCCACTGGGTGTGATGGGCGTTGGCGTCACAGCCTATTACCTATTCTTGAGCTTTTCGCATTCCTCTGCCAGTCCTCTGACCAGCGCATCTGGGGGGTTTTCCTCTTCAAAGGCCAAGTAGGCCGATAGGACCCTTATAGAGCCACTTTGCAGCTCCAGGCTTACTGCGGTGTTGTCTCCGTTGCTGTAATTGCGAAGTAGAAATATACTAAGATGCCTTTTGGCTAATATGCAGGTTCGAATTTTACCTTCTTTGGGGTCAAGCATATACTTGTATTCCTTTGTTCCTAGTCCAGCAACCTTGCCTCCTACTACCCAAGGTTCCTGTACTAGGACTAGGTCGGCTCGGCCTTCGGTCAGGCGAAGCAGAAGTGCAGCGGACGGTGCTTTACTGTGGGGAAGGTTTATTTGTAGAAGTCTTAGTGACATCTACAGTTTCAACCTCCACCACAGTGACGTCGGCCTCCTCTGTGTCGCTGAGGTCTACGTTCTCGATAGCAGGTCCGAGCGCTCGCATCTCTCTGCTTAGCGACGAATCGGGCCCACCAGGTGCCTCCAACTCTCAACAAGCGCCTGCTCAGCTGGGTTGCCGGCAGAGCTGGTAGCGGCGTTGGAGTCGCCCTTGTACACCTTGATGTGGATCGCACTGAACCCGAAGTTCAGCACTCCTCGAGCAGTCTCGATCGGAGCATCTGACTCCTTGTTCAGGACCAACACCGCCTGGTTGACGTCCCCTTCATGCTCCTCCACCTTGGCGACTTTCTAGTCCTTCGTGGGGAGGTGCAGGTTGCATTCTTGCAACATGAAGAGGATGTCCTCCGGCGCCTTGATCGCTGCTGGAATCCAGATCCTGGCTCGGGACCTACTGGGGACATCACACCAGTCTAGCGCGACGATGTTCGCCTTCGTAGACCTCACCAAGCTAGCTCATCGCCTGTTTGTACAAGTGGGCTGTCGCAGGCCACCACCTTGATGCTGCCCTGGTACCAGCCCGCGTCCATGCAGCAGGGCGTGGTGCCTGGCTTCTCCCGTACCATGCGCAGGCAAATGAGGGAAAGGTGGGACTCCACTGCCTTCCACTTGTTCCTGGGGATCCTGCCCTCCGGATTTCCCCTGTCAATTAGGCCGAGTAGGACACGGTTCTTCATGATTTCGGCGAACGAGACCGATGGCTGAATCTTAGATCTCTTCGCCGATGGTCCGGGTAGTTCGAGGGATCGCTGCCTTTTCGCCTGAGTTCCTTCTTGAGTGGGCTTATCCTGCCCGTAGTTAGGAAGCACCTTCCTTGCTCACTCTATCTTTTTTAGACATTCAGGCGAAGGTGTGGCAACGGTGCTCCTAGTATGAGAGCGTAGAGTCTGGGCGGCAGTCCGCCTTTCTGTGTAAGTATATTTATTTGCTCCAGCGGGTGGCCCGAGCGCCTTGGCAGTGCCTACCACTGCTTTAGGCGCAGATGCGCCCGTGGCGGAGGCGTTTGCGGCTGGCTTTCTGCCACCCGTCATCCCCAGTTTGGGATTCGGCCCTTTCGGAACCGTGCTGGTATGGATGGTGGAACCAGTGTTCAGCTTATCCGAGGGTTTTTTGAGAGTTCCTGTCTCTGTGATTTGTGTTGTTTTGATAATTGACTTTTTATGTTCCATAATTGGTCTCATGATCTGCGATGCCCGGGTAAGGCGATAGTTAGAACAGGGGGTCACCATGTCCCTGAGCACACCGTTTGAGACTGGGCTAGTTTTTGATCCAAGCCCCCAGCCAGGCTGACTCTTGGCACGGTCCATATTACACCGAAGTTCGGCCCGGAGTGAGATATTGTTTGGGAGAGGAGATGGGTAGGTGTTGTGTTGGGAGTGGGTTTATGTAAAGCAACTATTTAGATGCGGCTGAACAACTAGCATCGTCGGTATTGCTTCGTTGCAATATACCCGCTGGCTGTCCGGGATTGTTTATTTACTGGGGTTTGCGGCCACGATTCCGTGTTTGACTTCTCCCACCAGCTTATTCACAGTTGGCCTCGAGAGAGGTCGTCCGCTATCCGCAAACTGCGACCCTCTCGGTTGCTCCAGCTAGTCAACCATCTCACAAGTTCCTCAGCCGAGCATATTTTTCTTTTTTTCATACAAAATTTTTCCGATATTGTCACCTTCAAAAAAATCAAAGCTGTGGCTCCTACAGTTTTAATGCTAGAATAAAAATTGCTAGAAAAAACAAAATGTTCTCATCAATACCAATCGATTGACCATTTTGCCACGCCCACTCTAACACCTACAAACCGTCCAACACTGTGGCTTTAACAATTTTCATGCTAGAAAAAGATTATTAACTGAAATGCATTAGTCTTGTCTATACGTATCGATTGACCAAAAAAAATTTGCCACGCCCACAAAACGCCCAATCCTGTTTGCATGCTAGAAAAAAATGTAGCTTAAATATATTAGTCCCGTTAAAAATTATCGATTGACCCAAAATAGTTTGCCAAGCCCACTCTAACGCCCACAAGCCAGCCAACACTGTGGCGCCCACAATTTTCATGCCAGAAAACAAATTTTAACTGAAATGTATTTATTAGTCTCATAAATACCTATCGATTGACCCAAAAAAAAGCTTGTCCCACTCTAACGCCCATAACGCTTAAATCTTTCTGCCGCAGGTAGCTGGCACGTGACAATATCGCTTGGCTGCTTGCAGATCTACATATACCCTTGGTCCCTTTAACTGAGTAACGGATATCTGATAGTCGAGGCACTCGAGTATAGCGTTCTTCCTTGTTTTTAGATTCAACTTTGCTCATTGATTTATCGATCCGATACCTACCTATCTGCTTGCAGATCTACATCTACCCTTGGTCCCTTTAACTGAGTAACGGATATCTGATAGTCGAGGCACTCGAGTATAGCGTTCTTCCTTGTTTTTAGATTCAACTTTGCTCATTGATTTATCGATCCGATACCTACCTAACTCAAATTGGTGCTTTGGTTTCCGCAAAACTCATTTTTTTGACAAATTTTTCTTTGCGCTATTAAGAGGAAACGTATTTTTATAACCGTTATCGAAGAGTTTTAGGGTAAACTAGATTCTCCGGAAAGTATGTAACAGGTAGAAGGAATCAGAATCATCAGTCGAGTCGATCTAGCCATGTCCGTCTGTCCATCTGTCTGGCCGTCCGTATGAACGCTGAGATCTAGGAAATTATAAAAGCTGAGTGCTCCCAGTACACTTAGCTAAGTAACAGGTATCTGCTAGTCGATTGCATCGACTATAGGGTTATTTCTTGTTATACCCTTGCAGAGGGTATATTGATTTCAGTCAGAAGTTTGCAACGCAGTGAAGGAGACGTTTCCGACCCCATAAAGTATATATATTCTTGATCAGCATGACTAGACGAGTCGATCTAGCCATGTCCGTCTGTCCGTCTGTCCGTCTGTCCGTCCGTTTCTGAATCTTTCCCAAAAGTCTTATATCTTTTGCAGGTAGTATATAAGTCGGAACCAGCCGGATCGGACAACTATATCTTATAGCTCCCATAGGAATAATCGGACAAATAAATGAAAAAAATTATATCTTTGGTGTTTTTTAGCATATAAACTCCTAAGCTTGGAAATAACAATTTTTAAATAATTTTGAGTTTTGAATTAAATTTTATCGAAATCGGACGACTATATCATATAGCTGCCATAGGAACGATCGGAAAATTTGTGGAAAAATAATATGAAAAAAATTATAGCTTCGGTGTTTTTCAACATATAACCTCTAACGCTTGGAAATAACATTTTTTATTTAGTTCTGAATTTCGAATTAAATTTTATCAAAATCGGACGACTATGTCATATAGCTGCCATAGGAACGATCGGAAAATTGGTAGGAAAATAATATGAAACAAATTATAGCTTCGGTGTTTTTTGACATATTATCTTATACTATTGGGAATATCATTTTTTGTGTTTTTAAATTTAATAATTATAGCTGCAAGGGTATATAAGCTTCGGCTTGCCGAAGCTAACTTCCTTTCTTGTTTTTATTTTAAATTGTGCACCTGCACAATTATTTCGTTTTGTCAACAAACTTAGCTGCTTGAAAGGAAGACCATTCTAAATGCATGGCGGGTGAACTTTGAAAACTTTTGTCACACTACAAAGAATAAGATTTTTCGACTAGTGAAACTCTTAGCCAATCTGAGTACTAGGCTTAAGAAAACAACAGAAAAAAAATAGATTTTGTGATTTCATTAAATTATCGAGAAATTTTTGAAACCAGAAAAAATACCAGAAGTCCCAACCGATTTTGTAAATTTTGATCAGTAGAGCTGATATAAGTTTGTCTTACTCGCACTTACGTAAAATCGTATAGTCTGAGAAAATATTGCTCTAGTAAATAAGCCGAAAAATGCAGTGAAATAACCGCATTGGGAGATTTTTATTTACAAATTCGTCAACCAACGTTACCGATTCATTAACTTCAATATATTCTAGGAAGCCAAAGCCAAGCGATAGTTGTATTCCTCGAACAGTTCCGGGGCCACTCGATACGGCTGATCTATAAGTGATAGGCGGAACGGCGTTTGGCACGATGGCGTGGGCGGTGTAGATGGTTGCTGACAGATCGGCAGTGGTGTTTTAGCAACGGAAATCGGTGCTGATAATGGTGTCGGGCTGGTATATCTCTGTTCCTCTGTTTCCACCTGGGTGGTAAAATTCGACGTCAGTGGAGTGGAGACGTAAATGATGGGTTGGTAAACAATTTGTGCCGGTTTTGCCCCAGGTTAGCTGGTTTCATTTGTTTGAATGGATCCAAGTCCTGGAGATGTAGGCCATTATAGTTATTGACTACAGCGGGAGTGGGGGCAAGTGGAGGTGATTGATACACCACGTTGTTGGTACAGAAGTTGTGGTTGCGGGGGGATAGATCGTCCCACCACTTTAGTAGCGAGCGGTTCGTGCGTTTCAGAGACTCATTTGGGGTCACTAAAGGACCCGCGTCTGTCATTAGGTAGTAGATGGGCTATCCTTAGCGGATGTGGACACGATAACAGCCAGTTCCAGGAGGCTTACAGTCCACAATCTCATTCTAGTGTTCTGCATGTTGCTACGAATGCGATGGCAGCACTAACCGAGGCAAACTCAAATCAAACTGCAATATCCAGTAGCTGCCACTTTCAGCCGACTGCGTGACGCGCAAATCTATGGCCGAATAATGCAAGGTCAGCATACGCTGATACCTTTGGCAGGGTATAATAGTTGGCACAAAGAGCACACATTTGTTCATTAAAGTAATATATAATATCTAAGTCTAATTTTATATTCTCCCAATAAATATTAATATATCAGTGCGATCATTAAAATAGCAAAATTGACATTCAATCTTATAATTCGTAAATTTATTACAACTTGTATTCGTTTGTAAGCAGGTAAGGGCAATAAAAGGTCTTTTAAGCCAACAAGGTGATTATAATGCACGAGAAATTTTAAGCTTATGTTTGAGTTAAGCAAAAAAACATATCTAGCAAAAGTTCTTGCCTAAAAACAACAGGTGTTCCCATTTAATTAATAATTTCTTAGTCTTAGTACCCGCACATGGATGTTAATGAATTCATTTTACATCCATGTGTTAAAAATAAACAGTCATTACCATGAAAGTGGTATCATTGGAAAGTCTGTTCTTTTGGCCATACTGTCCTTGCCCAACTATTGGTGTAAACATAATTATAAATGTACTTCCGCTGTGAATGGTATACAATTAAAAATATTTATACGCGTTACTCGCAGAGTAAAAAGGGTATACTAGATTCGTCGGAAAGTATGCAACAGGCAGAAAGAAGCGTTTCCGACCCCATAAAGTATATATACTCTTGATCAGGATCACTAGCCGAGTCGATATAGCCATGTCCGTCTGTCATTCAGTCTGTCCGTCCGGATGAACGCTGAGATCTCGGAAACTATAAGAGCTAGGCTATTGAGATTTGGCATGCAGATTCCTGAGCCTCTTACGCAGCGCAAGTTTGTTTTAGCAGCGTGCCACGCCCACTTCAACGCCCACAAGCCGTCCAAAACTGTGTCTCCTACAGTTTTGATGCTAGAGTAAAAATTTTAACTGAAATGAATTGTTCTCATTAATACCTATCGATAGACCCAAAAAAAATTTGCCACGCTCACTTTAACGCCCACAAACCGCCCACAACCTTCAAAAAATCGTAAATATGACCATTTGGGCTGAAAACATTCCACATGCTTGCACTAAATTGTAATTCTTATTGCGTTGTTTTCCATTTATTTCGAAAAAATAGGCTTGCACGTCCACTTCCTTCGCTTACGGGTTGTTTACGCCGATAAGGTGTTCGCTTCAGCGCTTCTCTCTATTCGGCACTTTACATCAAAATCATTCAGAACTTGCCTAATGAGAAAAATATAGAGTGTATTTACTTATTAGTTGTAGTAGATTTTACCTCGATAAGTTTTTGTTTGATTTCAGAAGTCCTTGAAAAGTACAATTACGCTAAGATCACGGAAACTATAAGAGCTAGGCTATTGAAATTTGGCATGCAGATTTCTGAGCTTTTTACGCAGCGCAAGTTTGTTTCAGCAGAGTGCCACGCCCACTCTAACGCCCACAAGCCGCCCAAGACTGAGGCTCATACGGCTTTGGTGCTAGAATACAAATTTTAACTGAAATGAATTGTTCTCATCAATACCTATCGATTGACCAAAAAAAGTTTGCCATGCCCACTCTAACGCCCATAATGCTTAAATCTGTCTACCGCCCACATAACCATATATTGCGATCAGGGGTAGGTGGCGCATTTCAGTCTCGCCTTGCTGCTTGCATATCTCCATTTCCCTTTTGTCCCTTCAGCTGAGTAACGGGTATATGATAGTCGAGGTACTCGAGTATAGCGTTCTTCCTTGTTATACCCTTGCAGAGGGTATATTGATTTCAGTCAGAAGTTTGCAACGCAGTGAAGGAGACGTTTCCGACCCCATAAATTATATATATTCTTGATCAGCATGACTAGACGAGTCGATCTAGCCATGTCCGTCTGTCCGTCTGTCCGTCTGTCCGTCTGTCCGTCTGTCCGTCTGTCCGTCTGTCCGTCTGTCCGTCCGTTTCTACGCAAACTAGTCTCTCAGTTTTAAAGCTATCGAGCTGAAACTTTCCCAAAAGTCTTATATCTTTTGCAGGTAGTATATAAGTCGGAACCAGCCGGATCGGACAACTATATCTTATAGCTCCCATAGGAATAATCGGACAAAAAAATGAAAAAAAATTATATCTTTGGTGTTTTTTAGCATATAAACTCCTAAGCTTGGAAATAACAATTTTTAAATAATTTTGAATTTTGAATTAAATTTTATCGAAATCGGACGACTATATCATATAGCTGCCATAGGAACGATCGGAAAATTTGTGGAAAAATAATATGAAAAAAATTATAGCTTCGGTGTTTTTCAACATATAACCTCCAACGCTTGGAAATAACATTTTTTAATTAGTTCTGAATTTCGAATTAAATTTTATCAAAATCGGACGACTATGTCATATAGCTGCCATAGGAACGATCGCAAAATTGGTAGGAAAATAATATGAAACAAATTATAGCTTCGGTGTTTTTTAACATATAACCTCCTACGCTTGGAAATAACATTTTTTAATTAGTTCTGAGTTTTGAATTAAATTTTATCAAAATCGGACGACTATATCATATAGCTGCCATAGGAACGATCGGAAAATTGGTAGGAAAATAATATGAAACAAATTATAGCTTCGGTGTTTTGTGACATATTATCTTATACTATTGGGAATATCATTTTTGTGTTTTTAAATTTAATAATTATAGCTGCAAGGGTATATAAGCTTCGGCTTGCCGAAGCTAACTTCCTTTCTTGTTTTTTATATAAAATTGCGGCTATAGCTTTTTGACGCGGAGGACCCCATTTGTGTAAATTTAATTAGTTTCTTTATTGATCTACAGCATTTTATTATTCCCTGAATGTAAATGGATCACTAGCCGAGTCGATCTAGCCATGTCCGTCTTTCCGGATGAACGCTGAGATCTCGGAAACTATAAGTAGTGCTGACATAAGTTTGTCTTACTCACACTTACGTAAAATCGTATAGTCTGAGAAAATATTGCTCTAGTAAATAAGCCGAAAAATGCAGTGGAATAACCGCATTAGGAGATTTTTATTTACAAATTCGTCGACCAACGTTACCGATTCATTAACTTCAATATATTCTAGGAAGCCAAAGCCAAGCGATAGTTGTATTCCTCGAATAGTTCCGGGGCCACTCGATACGGCTGATCTATAAGTGATAGGCGGAACGGCGTTTGGCACGATGGCGTGGGCGGGGTAGATGGTTGCTGACAGATCGGCAGTGGTGTTTTAGCAACGGAAATCGGTGGTGATAATGGTGTAGGGCTGGTATATCTCTGTTCCTCTGTTTCCACCTGGGTGGTAAACTTCGACGTCAGTGGAGTGGAGACGTAAATGATGGGTTGGTAAACAATTTGTGCCGGATTTGCCCCAGGGTAGCTGGTCTGTGCGCACTCTTGGGACTTTTCTGTTGTGCCCTCAGTTTGCCTGTAGATTGGAGTTGGCTGATTATAAATAGAAGCTGATAGAGCCACAGATGTTTCGTATGGTGAAGCAGGTGGTGCCAGATCTTCATAAGTTGGAGCTGGTGGTGCTGGAGCTCCAAAGGAAGGAGCTGGCGGCGCTACATAGCCCGCATCACCATTTCCAGGGCTATTGTACTCTTGATTGGATTTGACCAACCCTTCGTTTGGTGACACACCAAAACCATCTCCTCCAAAGGAAGGACTCTGTGGTGCCGCATAGCTATTCTGCAGTTATGGCAGCAGACCAAAACTGCCGGCACATTGGCCACAGGGATTGGGTGAGGCGAAGAGTTCTGGGAGTTTCTTACATAGTTTCATTTGTTTGAATGGATCCAAGTCCTGGAGATGTAGGCCATTATTGTTATTGACTACAGCGGGAGTGGGGGCAAGTGGAGGTGATTGATACACCACGTTGTTGGTACAGAAGTTGTGGTTGCGGGGGGATAGATCGTCCCACCACTTTAGTAGCGAGCGGTTCGTGCGTTTCAGAGACTCATTTGGGGTCACTAAAGGACCCGCGTCTGCCATTAGGTAGTAGATGGGCTCACCCGGAGTCTCAATTCGATTCGACACGCCCTTATCGTTAGCGGAAGTGGACACGATAACAGCCAGTTCCAGGAGGCTTACAATCCACAATCTCATTCTAGTGTTCAGTATGTTGCTACGAATGCGATTGTAACACTAACCGAGGCAAACTCAAATCAAACTGCAAAATCCAGTAGCTGCCACTTTCAGCCGACTGCGTGACGTGCAAGTCTATGGCCGAAAAATGCAAGGTCAGCATACGCTGATACCTTTGGCAGGGTATAATAGTTGGCACAAAGAGCACACATTTGTTCATTAAAGTAACATATAATATCTAAGTCTAATTTTATATTCTCCCAATAATTATTAATATATCAGTGCGATCATTAAAATAGCAAAATTGACATTCAATCTTATAATTCGTAAATTCATTACAATTTGTATTCGTTTGTAAGCAGGTAAGGGCACTAAAAGGTCTTTCAAGCCAACAAGGTGATTATAATGCACGAGAAATTGTAAACTTATGTTTGAGTTAAGCAAAAAACCATATCTAGCCTAAGTTCTAGCCTAAAACCAACAGGTGTTCCCATTTAATTTATATTAGTATTATTAATTATAATATATAATTATTAATTTTAGTCTTAGTAACCTCCATAATGACTTCAGTTTACATGCGTTTTTATTGTTATTGATAGAGTAACGATAGTAAGAAAAGTTTGGTTGGACCTAACAGCTAAAAATAACAGTAATTACCATGAAAGTGGTATCATTGGAAAGTCTGTTCTTTTGGCCATACATTTTTCCTTCAGCACTTTAATGACAATCGCAAAGCCTTCGAGAAATGTTGCAAAATGTCAAAACACTTTTTTAACTGTCTTTGCCCCAGTATTGGTGTAAGCATAATTATAAATGTACTTCCACTGTGAATGGTGTACAATTAAAAATATTTATACGCGTTACTCGTAGAGTAAAAGGGTATACTAGATTCGTCGGAAAGTATGTAACAAGCAGAAGGAAGCGTTTCCGACTTTCATATCTGCATTTCCCTTTGGTGCCTTTAGCTGAGTAACGGGTGTCTTATAGTCGAGGTACTCGATTGACCCAAAAAAGTTTGCCACGCTCTGTCTACCGCCCACATAACCATATATTGAGACCAGGGGTAGGTGGCGCATTTCAGTTTCGCTTTGCTGCTTGCATAACTCTGTTTCCCTTTTGTCCCTTCAGCTGTTACCCGTTACATGCCCGTTACTCGTAGAGTAAAGTGGTATACTAGATTCGTCGGAAAGTATGTAACATGCAGAAGAAAGCATTTCCGACCACATAAAGTATATATATTCTTGATCAGGATCACTAGCCGAGTCGATCTAGCCATGTCCGTCTGTCCGTCTGTCAGTCCGTCCGTCTGTCCGTCCATCCGGATGAACGCTGAGATCTCGGAAACTATAAGAGCTAGGCTATTGAGATTTGGCATGCAGATTTCTGAGCTTCTTACGCAGCGCAAGTTTGTTTCAGCAGCGTGCCACGCCCACTCTAACGCCCACAAACCGCCCAAGACTGAGGCTCATGCAGTTTTGCTGCTGCAATAAAAATTTTAACTGAAATGAATTGTTCTCATCAATACTTATAGATTGACCCAAAAAAGTTTGCCACGCCCACTCTAACGCCCATAACGCTTAAATCTGTCTACCGCCCACATAACCTTATATTGAGATCAGGTGTAGGTTGCGCATATCAGTCTCGCTTTGCTGCTTGCATATCTTCATTTCCCTTTTGTCCTTTTAGCTGAGTAACGGGTATATGATAGTCGAGGTACTCGACTATAGCGTTCTTCCTTCCGGAGAAATTTCATTTGTCTAAATTTAATTAGTTTCTTCATTGATCTACAGCATTTTGTTATTCCCTGAATGTAAATGGATCACTAGCCGAGTCGATCTAGCCATGTCCGTCTGTCCGGATGAACGCTGAGATCTCGGAAACTATAAGTAGTGCTGACATAAGTTTGTCTTACTCACACTTACGTAAAATCGCATAGTCTGAGAGTCTGAGTCTGCTCTAGTAAATAAGCCGAAAAATGCAGTGGAATAACCGCATTAGGAGATTTTTATTTACAAATTCGTCAACCAACGTTACCGATTCATTAACTTCAATATATTCTAGGAAGCCAAAGCCAAGCGATAGTTGTATTCCTCGAATAGTTCCGGGGCCACTCGATACGGCTGATCTATAAGTGATAGGCGGAACGGCGTTTGGCACGATGGCCTGGGCGGGGTAGATGGTTTCTGACAGATCGGCAGTGGTGTTTTAGCAACGGAAATCGGTGGTGATAATGGTGTCGGGCTGGTATATCTCTGTTCCTCTGTTTCCACCTGGGTGGTAAACTTCGACGTCAGTGGAGTGGAGACGTAAATGATGGGTTGGTAAACAATTTGTGCCGGATTTGCCCCAGGGTAGCTGGTCTGTGCGCACTCTTGGGACTTTTCTGTTGTGCACTCAGTTTGCCTGTAGATTGGAGTTGGCTGATTATAAATAGAAGCTGATAGAGCCACAGATGTTTCGTATGGTGAAGAAGGTGGTGCCAGATCTTTATAAGTTGGAGCTGGTGGTGCTGGAGCTCCAAAGGAAGGAGCTGGCGGCGCTACATAGCCCGCATCACCATTTCCAGGGCTATTGTACTCTTGCTTGGATTTGACCAACCCTTCGTTTGGTGACACACCAAAACCATCTCCTCCAAAGGAAGGACTCTGTGGTGCCGCATAGCTATTCTGCAGTTGTGGCAGCAGACCAAAATTGCCGGCACATTGGCCAAAGCGATTGGGTGAGGCGAAGAGTTCTGGGAGTTTCTTACAGAGTTTCATTTGTTTGAATGGATGCAAGTCCTGGAGATGTAGGCCATTATAGTTATTGACTACAGCGGGAGTGGGGTCAAGTGGAGGTGATTGATACACCACGTTGCTAGTACAGAAGTTGCGGTTGCGGAGGAACAGATCGTCCCACCACTTTAGTAGCGAGCGGTTCGTGCGTTTCAGAGACTCATTTGGGGTCACTAAAGGACCCGCGTCTGCCATTAGGTAGTAGATGGGCTCACCCGGAGTCTCAATTCGATTCGACACGCCCTTATCGTTAGCGGAAGTGGACACGATAACAGCCAGTTCCAGGAGGCTTACAATCCACAATCTCATTCTAGTGTTCAGCATGTTGCGACGAATGCGATTGTAACACTAACCGAGGCAAACTCAAATCAAACTGCAAAATCCAGTAGCTGCCACTTTCAGCCGACTGCGTGACGTGCAAATCTATGGCCGAAAAATGCAAGGTCAGCATACGCTGATACCTTTGGCAGGGTATAATAGTTGGCACAAAGAGCACACATTTGTTCATTAAAGTAACATATAATATCTAAGTCTAATTTTATATTCTCCCAATAATTATTAATATATCAGTGCGATCATTAAAATAGCAAAATTGACATTCAATCTTATAATTCGTAAATTCATTACAATTCGTATTCGTTTGTAAGCAGGTAAGGGTAATAAAAGGTCTTTCAAGCCAACAAGGTGATTATAATGCACGAGAAATTGTAAACTTATGTTTGAGTTAAGCAAAAACCATATCTAGCCTAAGTTCTAGCCTAAAACCAACAGGTGTTCCCATTTAATTAATAATTTCTTAGTCTTACATGCGTTATTTATTGTTATTGATAAAGTAACGATAGTAAGAAAAGTTCGGTTGGACTTAAGAGCTGAAAACAAGGAAGAACGCTATAATCGAGTACCTCGACTATCAGATACCCGTTACTCAGCTAAAGGGACCAAAGGGAAATGGAGATATGCAAGCAGCAAAGCGAGATTGAAATGCGCCACCTATCGGCGGTAGACAGATTTAAGCGTTATGGGCGTTAGAGTGGGCGTGAGAAATTTTTTTTTGGGTCAATCGTAAAAGTGGGCGTGGCCAACTTTTTTTTTATCAATCGATAGGTATTGATGAGAACAATTCATTTCAGTTAAAATTTTTATTCTAACATCAAAACTGTAGGAGCCACAGTTTTGGGCGGCTTGTGGGCGTTAGAGTGGGCGTGGCACTCTACTGAAACAAACTTGCGCTGCGTAAGAAGCTCAGGAATTTGCACGCCAAATCTCAATAGCCTAGCTCTCATAGTTTCCGAGATCTCAGCGTTCATCCGGACAGACAGACGGACAGACGGACAGACGGACATGGCTAGATCGACTCGGCTAGTGATCCTGATCAAGAATATATATACTTTATGGGGTCGGAAACGCTTCCTTCTGCCTGTTACATACTTTCCGACGAATCTAGTATACCCTTTTACTCTACGAGTAACGGGTATAATAAACCGTCATTGCCATGAAAGTGGTATCATTGGAAAGTCTGTTCTTTTGGCCATACATTTTTCCTTAAGCACTTTGATGTCAATTGCAAAGTCTTCGAGAAAGGTTGCAAAATGTCAAAATACTATTTTAACTGTCTTTGCCCCAGTATTGGTGTAAGCATAATTATAAATGTACTTCTGCTGTGAATGGTATACAATTAAAAATATTTATACGCGTTACTCGTAGAGTAAAAGGGTATACTAGATTCGCCGGAAAGTATGTAACAGGCAGAAGGAAGCGTTTCCGACCCTTTGGCTACTTTCATATCTGCATATCCTTTTGTTGCCTTTAGCTGAGTAACGGGTGTCTGATAGTCGAGGTACTCGACTATAGCGTTCTTCCTTGTTATACCCACTTCCCACTACTCGACTGCAAAAGGCAAAAAACGACGATGACCGCCGATACCGTAATTAGTATACCCCCTCACTAAAAAAAAAAAAAAAATTTGGTGTTATTGGAAAGCATTTTTCAAGCCCTTTCCAATGGTATAATTTTCTCTGTTCAAAATAAAAACTGCACATTTTGAACAAAACTCACAATATTAAAATTTCACACCTTCGCGCACAAGCAGTCATGAGCAAGGACTCGAGGGTAGGGGGTGACGCGGATAGGGTACGCTTGCAATTAAAAACAACTCAACAAAATACATTTAAAACCGCCTTAAAAACTTCCGCAACCGCTTTTAATAGCTACTCTTAGCTTAAGGCTTAGGAAATTCGATGGTTGCGTGGCGACAGCTTATGCCAATGCTGGCCCGACCCTAACTGACCATTTATTCATATCTTGCTTACACAGAGATTGCCTTTCCGTAACCTATGTCAAAGTTGTACACCTTCGATATTTACCTACATCCTAACCCCTCCTACATTACGTTCACCCCCGGTAACTTGTTATCAATACTTGTGTTCGTTTTCCTTCTAATAACCATTCTACTGGGGTATTGGGCTGCTCCTTATTTTCGAGAACCAATCGGATTGGTTCTAGGAGTACAACATGCCTGTATGCACTCCCTGTAGATGTCAACCTGTTAAGTGAACAAAAATGACACCACTCAAATTGCTCAGGATCAGTTCTTCAAATGCCTCAGTACTGTATTCTAATAAAATAATTAGGTCCACATCGGTCCTTGTAATCGCTCCTAACAATTCGAATCGTGCTTTTTACCTTTTTAACGAGTGGGTGAAAATTGTTAACAACATAACACCATATAACAATATATTTTTTGAATAAAAAATTAAAACTAAAACCCTAAAAATGGAGTCATTCATTGCTTGTGATTTGTGCGCCAAAAATGTGCAGATGAGTGAGTTTGAAGCTCATTATGCCCAGTGCTCAAAGCCTCGGAATGCCTTCGAGGTTTTAATGTGTAAATCGAAAATAAGGTGTGACTTATGCTCTACCTTAGTTCATAATTATGAATTTGACGAGCACTATCAAAATTGTAATGGACCAAAAAATGCATTCAATATTTTAATGAATGTTGAAAAACGGCAACCCCAAAACAAAAGGCAAAATCATCTGGACGATCATCCCACAACCTCATCAAATGGTCTCAAACGGATGAGAATGGATGAGGATAAGGAAGTACTCAATCAAGAAAAAAAAGCTAAGATTAGCGAAAATAAAAAGGATTTAAAATTATAACTTTTATGCCCTACTTGTGGTGATAAATATCTTGCATCAAGGGAACGTCAATAGATATTGACCGATAAGCATAAAAATGCATCAGCAAGAGAAGTAAAAAATAATGGAAATATAATTCTTCTTAACTCACAAACTGTTTTTCCTGTAAAATCATATCGAATCAATAGTACAGTCCAAAACACTATTGATTTAAAAGATTTTTATCAGCATTGCCAAAAAAATATAATTGAAATTATAAAGCATTGCATGATAGAATATAGAGCCATTAAATTCAACCTAAGAGTTTATGGTACATATATAACAAACAGACGAAGGAGTTACTGATGAAACAACAAAACATTTTGGGACTGCATATAAATCTGTATACCAAAATGAAAACATTATCGATGAACTAAATATTTCAGTAGATAGCTTATTAGCATCGAGCAGTGAATTTCAAGAAAAAGACTCTGGTTGAGCAACACAAAATTTCATTTATTTTGAAATTACTATAATCAAGCTAGAAAACATTCCTGCTAGCGGATACATACAGGCCCCGAAGAATATAAGAGCCCGAAATGCACTTATAAACGTACAGAATACTGACGTATTTTGTTTCAAATGGTGCATACTAGCATTCATAGCTTATAAAACTCATGAGAGTGCTACCTTTACAACAGCAAAGCAAAACAAGTATTCACGAGAGAAAATGACCAAGCCCACAACTTACCACATTAATATTAATCAAACAAAAACACCTCTTAACGAGGTAGAATATAGTGGCGAACGCGCCTTTAATATCATTTTTCGTCACAATTGTTGATATCAGAAATTTTTGTTAAAGGCGCGATCGCCACTACTTTCTTCCTCGTTAAGAGGTGTTTTTGTTTGATATCAGAAGTTTTTTTTGCTAAAGAGTTTAAGTACCCCAATACCATGACTAGGAGTCGTCCCCATATGGCTTGGCTATTGAAAAACCAAACACACAGATTCGACCCCTAATCTTAGCTGAACGCCACCTTAAATTAGGCACTACAAGTTTTATCGCTTCAAATACCAATTTTAATAGCACAAGTTTGGAACCTCAAGGGCTGTATAGTTTCAAATTCCAACAGAAATCTGTCGTTTCTTACATTTCCCGCCGAACTAGCGGGTTTTTCCAAAGTGATAGAACAAATAGATCAAGTTTCCTATTTCGATTAGCTTCTTGCAAGTAAAGGACCCTAAAACCATAACAGATTTTCCGTTTGAAAAAATCGAATAAGAATTTTTTTCATCAAATTGGTTTTTTTCTTGTTTACTCGAATAAGTATGAAATATTACGTATACGGAGTTGAAACGAGTTGCACTTTTTATCGCTTAATATCTGCCAAACGGTAATTTTTAGGGCAAAAAGTGTTACAGATCAAAAGTTGAGGATTCTCAAGGGCTATATGATTTAAAATTTAAAAAGAAATCGTTCGACTCAATTTTGAGAAAATAGTCAAAAAATGGTTTTAAAAAATAACTTTTTATCATAACTCTAAATCTATTATATTCAGACCATTTTACCGTATGAAGAGTATTCAGTTGATTGTTTATATACTATAAGCATTTTAAATATGGCTTTTTTTTTTATTTCCCGCTAAACTATCGGGTTTTTCTAAAAGTCGTAGAACAAACGTTTTCTATTTCAAGCTGCTTTATACACCCATAGGGTTTCAAAAACCCTAAAACTAAGATGGGATGCATACAAACCCACAAACAAAGGGACAAACATTTTCATTTCGGGAAGAAGAAGAAAATCTGGTTTTTTGAATTACTTTTGAACGGAACATCGGATTTCAACAAATGAGGTGTCATTCGACGCAACTCAGTAAGAATAAAACTAGCTAAACAGTCGGGGGATTTTATCCCCACCGTATCCAGCAGCTCTAATTTTCTAAATTTTTACTTTTACACTTTCACCGCTTTTTCTCCCAAACAAATCTATATTTCGAAAGTCTTGGTATGCAATCTTCTTAGTTTTTGCAATACTTTTCGATCGGTGTATCACTCGTTGCGATCGGACCATAATTGCAGATTTGCAATTCTGCGGCTATATATAGTAGTTGTCTTCGCACGCTCTCTTGCGCGCTTCGCCACTACGTGTACTGCCGTCCACAGTGATAACGAAATAATTGTATATGACGGAATTAGATTGGATTTCTCAGGAATCGAGTTTCCAATCACGAATAAAGCGATTATTCATTTCGAGAAATATAATAAAGATATTAGTATAAATATTTATGAGATCGTTGCTGATGGTGACAAAATTATCGGTCCCACGTTTAGAACTAAATGTATTCGCACTATATATATAAATATATTGGGAATAAATAATGTAAGCCAAGAAAGGATGCATTACGCTTACATTACAAGTGTAAAAAGATTATGCTACTCACAGACATAACTGTCTACCGTTTTTCACAGTCAACAATACTACTCACAACAAACATGAATGCGGAAAAGTGGTCTCGTTTTACCCTGAACCAAATATTACAACGTCATTCAAGGGATTTCACAAAAAAGTATCTCCTCCGGTGGTGATATATGCCGATATTGAGGCTGTTCTTGAAAACTATAGAACATGCCTAAGTTCATCTTCAACTTCGTCAACAACAAAAGTGCAGAAACATACTGCATGTGCCGAATCAATTTATATAGCACATAAATATAATCTTGATCTTAACGAACTGTGGACATATAAAGGTATATAAAAAACAAAAAAAAATTAATTTATTACTATTTTATAAACTAATTCAAATTGGTCGAGTGCCTCGACTATCAGATACCCGTTACTCAGCTAAAGGGACCAAAGGGAAATGGAGATAAGCAAGCAGCAAAGCGAGATTGAAATGCGCCACCTACCGGCGGTAGACAGATTTAAGCGTTATGGGCGTTAGAGTGGGCATGGCAAACATTTTTTTAGATCAATCGATAGGTATTGACGAGACCAATACAGTTCAGTTAAAATTTTTTATCTAGCATGAAAATTGTGGGAAAGTGATGTATTAATTTAGACAGATGTTTTCGACAATTTTAGAAAAATTTGTCAGACCATTTATAAGCTAGACCCCATTAACTAACTAAGTTAACTAAGGTTAACTCAATATACCCAAAGAACTTCTATAGCTAATAATAAATATATGTCGTAGATTAGTTGGCCAATTAAAGTAATAACAACTGTTAGCTTTGATTTGTCTTTCGCTTCCCATTCGTTTTCATGTATGTACTTCTGTGCTGTTCCTTTGGCTGTTCAAATGGAGGCAATAGTTTCTGTTGTCAACGTTAGTCTGTGCACTGGTGTGAGCGAGATAGAACGATGCAGGTGTCCGCATCAAAAAGGAATAACGGGAAGTTCTCTGTAGTGTGTGTATTGGAATGCGAGAACGAGAGTAGAGGAAAGTAGCGAGGGACGCTGGCGAAAAAGGAAAAGGGGACGCAAGCTGTAAGGGAAAGCATTCGTATTTGAAGAGCCAAACTGAAAAGATGCCACGCGCCAGAAAACGTTTCCGTTTGGAGCAGCACGAAGAGCAGCCTGAAGCAGAGGAAGGTTCTAGTGATTCCTCGACATCAGAAGTGGGATTGCCCAGGCCTCAAACCGAAGGCGAAAATAATCTGAAGCTGCTTTTGGAATCACAAAATCGTACTTTCTTGGAACTTATAAAAGCAGTACAGCGCGCCCCGAATGACGCAGTTACCGTTGTATTTCCGAACTTTAATCCTGACCGAACTTTAATTCTTTCCGAAAACAGTCTAGAAGGCAGCGCTCTCGTGATGGCTCTCAGTCGGTCCTTGCAAGGAAGCGCGTCTTATTGGCTTGCACAAACGGTCTGCCCTGGAATCACATGGACGCAGTTCAGAGAACTGTTTTTGCAGTATTTCGCCGGAACGGAGACCTTGGCTGCAACTGTGTTAAATTTGCTGAATGGTCGCTGTATGGAAGCAGAGTTGTAACATCCCTGATGTCCAGGTGGAAGTCCCTGACAGTAGAGCAAATTGCCGTTTCTGTTGCTATGGCACACGTGGATGGATTGGACAAGCGATTGCGACGCTTGGCTTTTACTACAGAAGTCAATTCTCGGAACGAGTTGCTACAGGAGTTGAAAGCCTTTTCTTTTGATGCTGGACCGAGCCGCGGTACTGGCGACGTCTTGTCGGCCCCGACTAATAAGAAAACATGACCATTCTTCAATATCAGATGTCACAAATGCGGAAAAGAGGGTCACAAGAAGGCGGAGTGTCGCTCGTCTGGTGTGCCCCCGCGACATAGTCAACTAGCTAATCAACGTTCTGGACATAACGGAGGAAGAGATCGCTCGACTCTAATCTGCTTTAAGTGTGGAAAGGAAGGGCATGTGGCTACTGTGTGCCCGGATCGTCAGGAGCGCTCAATGACGGTCAAGAGGGATTATGTTAAAGATGTTAACCTGTGTACCGTACTTGAGCCCCTTGGAACTTTTCAACAATTTAGTGAGTCGTTCCAATTTTGTTTTGACTCAGGAGCCCAGTGCTCGCTCATCAAGGAAGCCGTCTCGCTAAAGCTATCTGGATCTAGAATAAATAACGTAGTAATTTTAAGAGGTATTGGTAGTAATACGGTTTATAGCACCCTACAGATATTGGCTAAGGTTTTTATCTGTGATCATTCCTTCGAAGTTCTTTTTCATGCAGTTCAAGATAGTTATATCAAGTATGATGCTTTGATTGGCAGAGAAATTTTGAGCCAGGAAATCCGTGTAACAATTACATCTAATTCACTTTCAATGTTTAATGAAAAAACTGTATTGCCTGTCTTGACTTCAGACTGTGTTCCCGATTTGGCCAATGTTGATACCGATCTTAGTGGTTTAGATAAGGATAAGGATAGGATAACATCAATGCTTCAAAATTACTCTGGTTCGTTTATAAGCGGTAATCCACAAATTCGCGTAACTACGGGGCAGCTAGAGATTCGACTGATTGATCCATACAAGACAGTTCAGAGACGACCTTACAGATTGAGCGTGGAAGAAAAAGAACAAGTGCGAATGTCTATTAAACAGCTGTTGGATGCGAACATTATAAGACCAAGTTCCTCCCCCTTCGCAAGCCCGATGCTTCTTGTTAAGAAGAAAAATGGAACTGACCGTCTCTGTGTTGATTATAGGAAACTGAATTCGAACACTATTTCTGACAAGTATCCGTTGCCACTTATATCGGACCAGATAGGTAGACTAAGTGGTGCTAAGTTTTTCACCTGCATAGATATGGCAAGCGGATTTCACCAAATCCCAATGCATCCGAATTCGATCGATCGAACAGCGTTCGTTACTCCGGACGGACAGTATGAGTTTGTTGCCATGCCATTTGGGTTAAAGAATGCCCCTTCCGTATTTCAACTTTAGGTGCTTTAGGTGATCTTGTTCATTCGTATGTAGTAGTCTACATGAACGACGTTATGGTAGTAGCAGGTACCAAAGACGAAGCTTTAGAAAGACTTGATGTAGTTTTGCAAGCCCTAACTAAAGCCGGATTTTCTCTTAATATCACCAAATGCTCATTTCTTAAATCCTGTGTTGAATATTTGGGGTTTGAAGTTAAGGCAGGTGAAATAAGACCCAATCCAAGAAAAATAAAAGCATTGACCCCACAGTCTGTGACCCAGCTGAGACAGTTTATTGGTCTCGTTTCTTATTTTAGGCAATTTGTCCCTCAGTTCTCACAATTGTTGAAACCTCTGTATGCTTTAACTTCCAAAAGCATATCGTTTGAGTGGAACCCGGATTACGAGCAAGTACGACAAAGAGTAATTTTTATCTTGACCAAAGAACCCGTGCTCACTATATTCGACCTACTTTTTCCGATTGAGCTTCACACCGACGCAAGTGCTGATGGTTATGGGGCCATTTTATTGCACAGGATCCTATTATTCCAAAGCCCTTTAGGTAGTCTGCTGTTAACAACGTTCACGAGGCAATTATGCATCTCGGTTGGGAAAAGACCCTTGCAAAAATGTATGAGTACTATTGGTTTGACAAAATGTCAAAGTATGTCCGTAAATTCGTTGACAATTGCATTACCTGTAGGTTATTTAAGCCTCCGACTGGCAAGGTACAAGCTGAATTGCATCCCATTCCGAAAGTGAGCGTCCCGTTTCATACAGTTCATATTGATATCACAGGGAAGCTTAGTGGTAAAAATGACCAAAAGGAATATATAATCGTTCAAATAGATGCATTTTCTAAGTTCGTCCATTTGTTTCACACCACTAGACTAGACTCTGAAAGCTGCATCAAATCAGTGAAGTCTTTAGTATCGATTTTTGGGGTTCCTTCCCGTTTGATAGCTGATCAGGGACGTAGCTTTGCTAGTACTGTGTTTCGTGACTTTTGCTCAGCGCAAAAGATAGATTTACATTTGATCGCAACTGGCGCCAGCCGGGCCAATGGCAAGGTCGAACGAGTGATGAGTACTCTTAAATCTATGCTAACTGCGGTTGAAACGGGCAAGGGATCTTAGCAGGACGCTTTGTATGAAATTCAACTGGCTCTTAATTGCACTCCCAATCGGGTAACGAAAGTTAGTCCAATAGAGTTACTAATTGGAAAAGAAGCTAGACCATTTGGTCTTGTACCCGTTGCTGAAAACGAGAGTGTAGTTGATGTAAATCTAATCAGAAATATAGCTAAGCACAATATAGAACAAAATTCCAAATATGACAAATTAAGATTCGATCGGAATAAAGCCACTATTGTTAAGCATAAAGTTTGGGATCATGTCTTACTCAAGAATGAGGAGCGACACCAGACAAAACTAGACCCCAAGTTTAAAGGCCCATTTTTAGTTGTTGAGCTATTACCAGGCGATCGATATAAATTAAAAGCGTTAAAGGGCAATCGAACTTACAAATCTTCTCACGAATTTTTACGAAAAATGCCTGAGAAGGGGATTACCAGAGAGCATGACGAGGCGGTCAGGGATGAAGATGATGTTGATCGAGCCGGTGATGGCTGCGATGACTTATGAAATAAGAAAATGTAAATGATAACCGTGTGCTATGTGTTGGCCGGTTGGTCAATTGATCTGTTTATAGTCGAAATGAAAACTGTTAGTGTGATTGCTTATTGGAGAAGCAAATGAAAATGGAAAATGAATATTGTTTGAATTGATGGTAGTCCGGATCTCAAGGCTTAAAATAATAAAAGTATTGTCCTTTGCTAACGTATGAGGAAGTGTAAGTTCGATCTGCTAGTTAAGAATTAAGAATTCTGTATAACTTTTGAATTTAAAAGAATAATGTTATTGAGGAAAAATGTTAAGAAAGCAAAAATGCTAAGTTTGATTTGTTATTCACAGATTAATAGTTTATAAGGCTTCTGATTAATGAAAATATAGTTGTTTTGCTTTAACTTCAAGGTTCATATCTAGTTCTATTTATTATTGGGAGATAATATTTTGTAATGTTTAAAAGTTGGAAACACACGAGGACGTGTGAAAGTCAGGATGGCCGTGTCGTAGATTAGTTGGCCAACTAAAGTTATAACAACTGTTAGTTTTGACTTGTCTTTCGCTTCCCATTCCGTTTTCATGTATGTACTTCTGTGCTGTTCCTTTGGCTGTTCAAATGGAGGCAATAGTTTCTGTTGTCAACGTTAGTCTGTGCACTGGTGTGAGCGGGATAGAAGGATGCAGGTGTCCGCATCAAAAAGGAATAACGGGAAGTTCTCAGTAGTGTGTGTATTGGAATGCGAGAACGAGAGTAGAAGAAAGTAGCGAGTGACGCTGGCGAAAAAGGAAAAGGGGACGCAAGCTGTAAGGGAAAGCCTTTGTATTTGAAGACCCAAACTGAAACTGGCCACGCGCCAGAAAACGTTTCCGTTTGGAGCAGCACGAAGAGCAGCCTGAAGCAGAGGAAGGTTCTAGTGATTCCTCGACATATATAACTAACTTTGATTCAAGTAAGCCAAATAACTATCTGAGCTATATTGATGCAAATATTTTATATGGTTGGGCAATGAGTCAACCCTTACCGCTTTCAGGATTTTAATTTTTCAAGTAATGATCAATTAGAATCGTTCGATTATAAAAATATTTCTGTTGAGGGAAATGTAGGATATATAAGAAGTTGATTTAGAATAACCTACTGATCAGTATGACTCACATAACTACTAGCCTTTTTGTCCAGAAAACAAAGTTGCACCAGGAGGTAAACAGAATAACTTATAGCTGATTTAACGAATAAAAGCGAATACAATATCCACATAAAACAGCTTCAACTTTGTATACAGCATAATTTAATTGTAAAAAAATAAATAGGGTTTTGTCTTTTACACAATCATGCTGGTTAAAGCCTTATATTGATTTAAACACTGATCAAAAAAAACTAGCCGAAAATGATTAAAAAAAAATGTCGCCAAGCGAAGAAATATAGTATTAATAAAAGATTATAAATCAAGACAAAATTCGCCAGGCTTCAGGCAACGCATAGCTAGACATGATATCCATAGCGTTGAGATATTCGGGACAGATCTTGCAGCGATTGAATCAACACCATCAAAAATTATGTATGATAAACCAATATACATAGGAGTTGCTGTTTTAGAATTATCTAAATGGTTAATGTATGAATTTTATTATAATTTTCTATTACTTAAAAGTCCTTCTTCGAAAATAATTTATATGGATACATTTTCATTTATTTTATCTTCAGAGGAAGATTTTAACGAAACTATTAAAAAACAAGGAAGAACGCTATAGTCGAGTACCTCGACTATCAGATACCCGTTACTCAGCTAAAGGGACCAAAGGGAAATGGAGATATGCAAGCAGCAAAGCGAGATTTAAATGCGCCACCTACCGGCGGAAGACAGATTTAAGCATTGTGGGCGTAAGGTTAGGCGTGGCAAATTTTTGGATCAATCGATAGGCATTGACGAGACCAATACATTTCAGTTAAAATTTTTAATCTAGCATAAAAATTGTGGGCGCCACAGGCTTGGGCGGTTTGTGGGCGTTAGAGTGGGCGCGGCATATTCGCATAACAAACTTGCGCTGCGTACAAGGCTACGGAATCTAAATCTGAAATCCCAATACTCTATCTTTGATAGTTTCCGAGATATCCGCGTTCATATTTACGATTTTTTGACGTTTGTGGGCGGTTTGTGGGCGTTAAAGTGGGCGTGGCAAACTTTTTTTTGGGTCAATCGATAGGTATTGATGAGAGCAATTCATTTCAGTTTAAATTTTTACTCTAGCATTAAAACTGTAGAAGCCACAGTTTTGGGCGGTTTGTGGGCGTTAGAGTGGGCGTGGCACTCTACTGAAACAAACTTGCGCTGCGTAAGAAGCTCAGGAATCTGCTCGCCAAATCTCAATAGCCTAGCTCTCATAGTTTCCAAGATCTCAGCGTTCATCCGGACAGACAGACAGACGGACAGACGGACAGACGGACAGACGGACATGGCTAGATCGACTCGGCTAGTGATCCTGATCAAAAATATATATACTTTATGGGGTCGGAAACGCTTCCTTCTGCCTGTTACATACTTTCCGACGAATCTAGTATACCCTTTTACTCTACGAGTAACGGGTATAACAAGGCAGACTTAAATTCAATTGCATACGTTCAGGGCATGGAAATCTCAGAATATATTTTATTTTAATTTCATTATCTATCCATACAAAATAAAATAAAACAAGGAAGAACGCTATAGTCGAGTACCTCGACTATCAGATACCCGTTACTCAGCTTAAGGGACCAAAGGGAAATGGAGATATGCAAGCAGCAAAGCGAGATTGAAATGCCCCACCTACCGGCGGTAGACAGACTTAAGCGTTATGGGTGTTAAAGTGGGCGTGGCAACATTTTTTTTTGGATCAATCGATAAGTATTGACGAGACCAATACATTTCAGTTAAAATTTATTTTTTCTAGCATGAAAAATGTGGGCGCCACAGGTTTGGGCGGTTTGTGGGCGTTAGATTAGGCGTGGCATATTCGAATAACAAACTTGCGCTGCATACAAGGCTACGGAATCTAAATCTGAAATCCCAATTCTCTATCTTTGATAGTTTCAGAGATATCCGCGTTCATACTAACGATTTTTTGAAGTTTGTGGGCGGTTTTGGGCGTTAAAGTGGGCGTGGCAAATCGAAAGGTATTGATGATAACAATTCATTTCAGTTTAAATTTTTACTCTAGCATTAAAACTGTAGGAGCCACAGTTTTGGGCGGTTTGTGGGCGTTAGAGTGGGCGTGGCACTACTGAAACAAACTTGCGCTGCGTAAGAAGCTCAGGAATCTGCACGCCAAATCTCAATAGCCTAGCTCTCATAGTTTCCGAGATCTCAGCGTTCATCCGGACAGACAGACGGGCAGACGGACAGACGGACATGGCTAGATCGACTCGCCTAGTGATCCTGATCAAGAATATGTACACTTTATGGGGTCGGAAACGTTTCCTTCTGCTTGTTACATACTTTCCGACGAATCTAGTATACCCTTTTACTCTACGAGTAACGTGTATAATAAACCGTCATTGCCATGAAAGTGGTATCATTGGAAAGTCTGTTCTTTTGGCCATACATTTTTCCTTCAGCACTTTGATGTCAATTGCAAAGTCTTCGAGAAAGGTTGCAAAATGTCAAAATACTATTTTAACTGTCTTTGCCCCAGTATTGGTGTAAGCATAACTATAAATGTACTTCCGCTGTGAATGGTATACAATTAAAAATATTTATACGCGTTACTCGTAGAGTAAAAGGGTATACTAGATTCGCCGGAAAGTATGTAACAGGCAGAAGGAAGCGTTTCCGACCCTTTGGCTACTTTCATATCTGCATATCCTTTTGCTGCCTTTAGCTGAGTAACGGGTGTCTGATAGTCGAGGTACTCGACTATAGCGTTCTTCCTTGTTATACCCACTTCCCACTACTCGACTGCAAAAGGCAAAAAACGACGATGACCGCCGATACCGTAATTAGTATACCCCCTCACAAAAAAACAAAAAAAAATTTGGTGTCATTGGAAAGCATTTTTCAAGCCCTTTCCAATGGTATAATTTTCTCTGTTCAAAATAAAAACTGCACATTTAGAACAAAACTCACAAAATTAAAATTTCACACCTTCGCGCACAAGCAGTCATGAGCAAGGACTCGAGGGTAGGGGGTGACGCGGATAGGGTACGCTTGCAATTAAAAACAACTCAACAAAATACATTTCAACTTCCGCAACCGCTTTTAATAGCTACTCTTAGCTTAAGGCTTAGGAAATTCGATGGTTGCGTGGCGACAGCTTATGCCAATGCTGGCCCGACCCTAACTGACCATTTATTCATATCTTGCTTACACAGAGATTGCCTTTCCTTAACCTATGTCAAAGTTGTACACCTTCGATATTTACCTACATCCTAACCCCTCCTACATTACGTTCACCCCCGGTAACTTTTTATCAATACTTGTGTTCGTTTTCCTTCTAATAACCATTCTACTGGGGTATTGGGCTGCTCCTTATTTTCGAGAACCAATCGGATTGGTTCTAGGAGTACAGCATGCCTGTATGCACTCCCTGTAGATGTCAACCTGTTAAGTGAACAAAAATGACACCACTCAAATTGCTCAGGATCAGTTCTTCAAATGCCTCAGTACTGTATTCTAATAAAATAATTAGGTCCACATCGGTCCTTGTAATCGCTCCTAACAATTCGAATCGTGCTTTTTACCTTTTTAACGAGTGGGTGAAAATTGTTAACAACATAACACCATATAACAATATATTTTTTGAATAAAAAATTAAAACTAAAACCCTAAAAATGGAGTCATTCATTGCTTGTGATTTGTGCGCCAAAAATGTGGAGATGAGTGAGTTTGAAGCTCATTATGCTCAGTGCTCAAAGCCTCGGAATGCCTTCGAGGTTTTAATGTGTAAATTGAAAATAAGGTGTGACTTATGCTCTACCGTAGTTCATAATTATGAATTTGACGAGCACTATCAAAATTGTAATGGACCAAAAAATGCATTCAATATTTTAATGAATGTTGAAAAAAGACAACCCCAAAACAAAAGGCAAAATCATCTGGACGATCATCCCACAACCTCATCAAATGGTCTCAAACGGATGAGAATGGATGAGGATAAGGAAGTACTCAATCAAGAAAAAAAAGCTAAGATTAGCGAAAATAAAAAGGATTTAAAATTATAACTTTTATGCCCTACTTGTGGTGATAAATATCTTGCATCAAGGGAACGTCAATAGATATTGACCGATAAGCATAAAAATGCATCAGCAAGAGAAGTAAAAAATAATGAAAATATAATTCTTCTTAACTCACAAACTGTTTTTCCTGTAAAATCATATCGAATCAATAGTACAGTCCAAAACACTATTAATTTAAAAGATTTTTATCAGCATTGCCAAAAAAATATAATTGAAATTATAAAGCATTGCATGATAGAATATAGAGCCATTAAATTCAACCTAAGAGTTTATGGTACCTATATAACAAACAGACGAAGGAGTTACTGATGAAACAACAAAACATTTTGGGACTGCATATAAAACATTATCGATGAACTAAATATGGCAGTAGATAGCTTATTAGCATCGAGCAGTGAGTTTAAAGAAAAAGACTCTGGTTGGGCAATAAAAAATTTAAATTATTTTGAAATTACTATAATCAAGCTAGAAAACATTACTTCTAGCGGATACATACAGGCCCCGAAGAATATAAGAGACCGAAATGCACTTATAAACGTAAAGAATACTGACGTATTTTGTTTCAAATGGTGCATACTGGCATTCATAGCTAATAAAACTCATGAGAGTGCTACCTTTACATCAGCAAAGCAAAAAAAGTATTCACGAGAGAAAATGACAAAGCCCACAACTTATCACATTAATATTAATAACGAAATAATTGTATATTACGGTATAAGATTGGATTTTTCAGGAATCGAGTTTCCAATCACGAATAAAGGAATTATTCATTTCGAGAAAAATAATAAAGATTTTAGTATAAATATTTATGAGATCGATGCTGATGTTGACAAAATTATCTTTCCAACGTTTAGAACTAAATGTATTCGAAGTAACCACATAAATATATTGGGAATAAATAACGTAAACCAAGAAAGTATGCATTACGCTTACATTACAAGTGTAAAAAGATTATGCTACTCACAGCATTCCAAGGCCAAATCAGGAGGATATTTTTGTGATAACTGTCTACAGTTTTTCACGGTTAATAATACTACCCACAACAAATTTGAATGCGAAAAAGTGGCCTCGTTTTACCCTGAACCAAATACTACAACTTCATTCAAGCGCTTTCACTAAAAATTATCTCCTCCGGTGGTGATATATGCCGATATTGAGGCTGTTCTTGAAAACTATAGAACATGCCTAAATTCAACTTCGTCAACAACAAAAGTGCAGAAGCATACTGCATGTGCCGTATCATTTTATATAGCACATAAATATAATCCTGATCTTAACGAATTGTGAATGTAAGTAAAAAAGATCAAAAAATGAATTTATTACTATTTTAAAAACTAATTCAAATTTTGTATAATTTTATAGGCGCTGACTGCATACAAAAATTCTGCAAATCACTTAAGGAAAAAACTACTAGCTTGTTATACCCGTTACTCGAAGAGTAAAAGGGTATACTAGATTCGTCGGAAAGTATGTAACAGGCAGAAGGAAGCGTTTCCGACCCCATAAAGTATATACATTCTTGATCAGGATAGCCGAGTCGATCTAGCCATGTCCGTCTGTCCGTATGAACGCTGAGATCTCGGAAACTATAGGAGCTACAATACTGGGATTAGGCATTCAGATTCCTGAGATTCCTGCGCAGCGCAAGTTTGTTTCAAAAGAGTGCCACGCCCAACTGTGGCTCCTACAGTTTTGATGCTAGAACAAAAATTTTAACTGAAATGTATTGTTCTCATCAATGCCTACCGATTGACCCAAAAAAAAGTTTGCCACGCCCACTTTAACGCCCACAAACCGCCCACAAACTTCAAAAAATCGTAAATATGAACGCGGATATCTCGGAAAATATCAAAGATAGAGAAACGGGATTTCAGATTTAGATTCCGTAGGCTTGAGCGCAGCGCAAGTTTGTTACGCGAATATGCCACGCCCACTCTAACGCCCACAAACCGCCAAAATCTGTGGCGCCCACAATTTTCATGCTAGATAAAAATTTTTAACTGAAATGTATTGGTCTCGTCAATACCTATCGATTGATTAAAAAAAACTTTGCCACGCCCACTCTAACGCCCACAACGCTTAAATTTGTCTACCGCCGGTAGGTGGCGCATTTGCTGCTTGCATATCTCCATTTTCCTTTGGTCCCTTTAGCTGATAGTCGAGGTACTCGACTTTAGCGTTCTTCCTTGTTTTACATGTACTGTTCGACCCCCAAAACCCCGATTGCTAGCACAATCCATGAACAGGAAGGCAACTGCTGTGCCTGTGAAAAGGAAATCAACGCTGACGACCTGGACAAATATTTTGATCAATTTTCTGGAAAATACATGAGTCCCATTCATAAAAGTTGTAAGCCAAAGTATAAATTAAGTGATCCCTTCTTTCCTGTAGTATTTCATAACTTATCTAAATATGACATACATTTATTCATTACTGAATTAGAAGGAGACTTAAGCCCCATACCATGTAATAAAGAGCTTTATAAAGCGCTAACGCAGACAAGTAAAATAAATGCCTCAAATAGATTCAAAACAAGGAAGAACGCTATAGTCGAGTACCTCGACTATCAGATACCCGTTACTCAGCTAAAGGGACCAAAGGAAAATAGAGATATGCAAGCAGCAAATGCGCCACCTACCGGCGGTAGACAGATTTAAGCGTTGTGGGCGTTAGAGTGGGCGTGACAAAGTTTTTTTTAAATCAATCGATAGGTATTGACGAGACCAATACATTTCAGTTAACATTTTTTATCTAGCATAAAAATTGTGGGCGCCACAGATTTGGGCGGTTTGTGGGCGTTAGAGTGGGCGTGGCATATTCGCGTAACAAACTTGCGCTGCGCTCAAGCCTACGGAATCTAAATCTGAAATCCCGTTTCTCTATCTGTGATATTTTCCGAGATATCCGCGTTCATATTTACGATTTTTTGAAGTTTGTGAGCGGTTTGTGGGCGTTATAGTGGGCGTGGCAAACTTTTTTTTGGGTCAATCGGCAGGTATTGATGAGAGCAATGCATTTCAGTTAAAATTTTTGTTCTAGCATCAAAACTGTAGGATCCACAGTTTTGGGCGGTTTGTGGGCGTTAGAGTGGGCGTGGCACTCTTTTGAAATAAACTTGCGCTGCGCAGGAATCTGCATGCCAAATCCCAGTATTGTAGCTCTTATAGTTTCCGAGATCTTAGCGTTCATACGGACAGACGGACAGACGGACAGACGGACATGGCTAGATCGACTCGGCTAGTGATCCTGATCAAGAATATATATACTTTATGGGGTCGGAAACGCTTCCTTCTGCCTGTTACGTACTTTCCGACGAATCTAGTATACCCTTTTACTCTACGAGTAACTGGTATAATAAGATACATCGATTCGATTAGATTTTTGAATTTCGAGCTTAGAAAAACTATCGAGCTCCATGGAGGACAACGATTTTAAGATTCTAAGTACTAAATTTCAGGGAGAAAAATTTAAGCAAATGCGTAGGAAGGGTGTTTTCCCTTAGGACTATTTGGATAGTTTGAAAAATTTGAGGATACCCAGCTTCCAGACATTTATAGTTTTTACAATTCTCTCAGCGAAGAAAATTGTAGTATAGATGATTACAATTTTGCCCAAAAGGTTTGGAAAACTTTCAATTGTAGTACTATAAAAGATTATATAAAACTTTGTTTAGAAAGTGATGTTTTAATTTTGACCGATGTTTTCGAAAATTTTAGAAAAATTTGTCAGAAAATGTATAAGCTAGACCCTATTAACTATGTCACAGCACCGTCAATATCTTGGGATGCTATGCTCAAGTATACTAATGTAAATTTAGAACTTATTAGCGACGGAGACATGTACACTTTTTTAAAAAGAGCGATAAAGAATTTCTATAGCTAATAATAAATATATAACTAACTTTGATTCAAGTAAACCAAATAACTATCTGAGCTATATTTATGCAAATAATTTATATGGTTGGGCCTTACCGCTTTCAGGATTTAAATTTTTAAGTAATGATCAATTAGAATCGTTCGATTATAAAAATATTTCTGTTGAGGGAAATGTAGGATATATATTAGAAGTTGATTTAGAATATCCTACTGATCGGCATGACTCACACAACTACTTGCCTTTCTGTCCAGAAAACAAAGTTCCTCCAGGAGGTAAGCAGAAAAAACTTATAGCTGACTTAACGAATAAAAGCGAATACATTATTATTATAGCAATGTTTAATTGTAAAAAAATACATAGGGTTTTGTCTTTTACACAATCATGCTGGTTAAAGCCTTATATTTATTTAAACACTGATCAAAAAAAACTAGCCGAAAATGATTTTGAAAAAAATTTTTTTAAGTTAATGAATAGTGCAGTATACGGCAAAACAATGGAAAATGTCGCCAAGCGAAGAAATATAGTATTAGTAAAACATTATAAATCAAGGCAAAATTCGACAGGCTTCAGGCAACGCATAGCTAGACATGATTTCCATAGCGTTGAGGTATTCGCGACAGATCTTGCAGCGACTGAAACACCATCAAAAATTATGTATGATAAACCAATATACATAGGAGTTGCTGTTTTAGAATTATCTAAATGGTTAATGTATGAATTTTATTATAATTTTCTATTACTTAAAAGTCCTTCTTCGAAAATAGTTTATATGGATACAGATGAATTTATTTTATCTTCAGAGGAAGAGGAAGACGAAACTATAAAAGAAAATCCCGAACGATTTGATACCTCAAATTATAAACTAGACAACCAATTTAATATAGTTCAAGCTAATAATAGGGAACATGGAAAAATGAAGGATGAACATGCAGGTAGGGTTATGACTTCTTTTGCTGGACTTAAGGCTAAGGCATACTCTTGTTTAGTTGATAAGGAAGGAAACGAAAACGAATGTATAAAAAAATTAAAGGAGTTAAGAAATCAGTTATTAAAAAACTGAATCATGAAGATTATATAGAATGTATAAAATATAAAAAAACATTTTATGGATCCCAGCGAGTTATTCGAAGTAGGTCGCACATCCTCTATACTGAAATTATGAACAAAATAAGTATTAATTATAAGGATGATAAGAGATATATTTTACCAGATAATTGTAATACATTGGCTCATGGTCATTATAACATTGAACATATATTAAGTAGTATTAAAATTAATCCCATTATTAAGTAAATGTTTATATATTTATATTATAAGAATAACAATTTGTAAATAAATTGATAAAAAATTAAACTTGTTATTGTTGCGTTTTATTACTTTAGCAGGTCATTTACAGATATCCATCAGTTGTGGCTGGAATCGAAACCGCTCCATTTTACAAGCACTTGATAATTTTTCCTTTTTAGTATTTTCTCTACTAGGAAAGCATTTTTGTCTTTCACTTTTTGAAGTTCCTCTTCATAAAATGACCCATTAATACCATATAATCTTGTATTCCATATGTAACGGGGTATGTAGACTTCACTTTTAAAACTTTAAAAACTTCTGTGGTCCAATTAGGTTCGTATCCCTTCATAATGGTATTACTTATTCTATTTATTCTATTCTATTCTATTTCTATTCTTATTCTATTTACTTATTCTAACAAAATCACCTACTAAAAATGTATGTTTTGGAAATATTTTTGGTATATTATATACTGATTTAAAAATAAACTCTTCATTTTTCGAGCAGACATCTATAGGCTTCATTTTAATTGTTCGGTGATAAAAATTATTCTATTGATTTCCGAGATAATTGATGTTATGAATCCACTTATATTTACCCTGCATACTAAACATTTTCCACATACGATTTTTTAATGTTCGATTAAAGCGTTCACATATAGAAGCCTTGAGATGCGTATAAGTATGATAATGATTTATATCAAATTTATCCATTAATTTCCTAAAAGTGGAATTAAAAAATTCTTTCCCTTGATCTGACTGAATATTCTTGGGTGTACTTTTACTCTTTTTAAAAACAGATTTCATTGCCTCTGCTACATCCAGATCAGACTTTGTCTTAACTGCCTCGGCGTATGCATAATTTGAGAACGTGTCAATAACGGTCAGTAAATATCTAAAACCCTTATTTTCTTTCCAAAACGGTATCATTTCAACTAAATCAATTTGCCATGCGTCATTTATCCCTTTTTGAACGAACTTTCGCCGTATAAAGTTTTTTCGCGCTGCCTTATGAATTTCATCGACAACTTGTTGTTTGCTCATCTTAAGGTGTTGATTTATTAGTGTTATTTTTTATTTGATGACGACGGTTGCTTAGTCAATAATGCTTGCTTGTATGCAAGAACATCTCTTTTTATTTCTGTACGCATCTTTTTGAAAATTTCAAAACATAATCGGGTTTAATCTATTTGCACATCTTTATCATAGCTACCTTCTAAATCAGATAGTTGAATATCGAATTTTTGTAAAGATACACACTTAGGAATAATATGATTATTGTAAAGATAAAGATAATATGGAGTTCCAACATAAAAATGTAGTAATGATCTCCAGGACTCTGAATCAAACTCAATTTTGTTACCATACTGATTAATCACAAAAACGTACTGATTATCTGATTTCCTAAATCTAAAGTTACATTTTATGGAATGCAAGCACGGATGATCAATAATTGTATCAGGCATCAAGAAGTCATACTGATCCAGTTTCAACTGAATAAATTCCTTATACGTAAGCAGTTGCATCCATTCGTCTTTGTCAAATCCAATGAAATTATTTTTACTTTGCTGCATCCAAACCATTGGCAAAAATTTTCGAGTAGTTGACAGACCACATTTCAATTTTAAGTTATGAACAACATAATACTCGAATCCAAAAATGACTTCGTGATCCTGTTTCTTTCGAGAAGTTTTATTTCTTTTAGTTACACACATGTCCATCAGGTAAGACTACTTTAAATAAACTGTAAATATGTTCTAGTCTTACCGGTATATAAAGGAGAAAGCCCTAGCAGGCACACCCTCAGTTGATTAAAAAATCTCAACCAATGATGAACACAGTCGATCGTAATTCAAGCATTATAGTAGATTTTCAATATGTACTTGGTAACAAGAAACAAGTTTTCGTTAAAGAGCTGGCGCTTATGCCTGCTGGAACTGTTATACCTAATTTTTTCCATCTCAAACCGCCATAAAACATAAAAGAATTGGATAATGGAGCTCTTAAGCAGCAGCACCTTAACCAGCAGAACGTAAACGGATTGGATTGGTCAGCTAGAGATATTCCATACACAAGTCTTGAAGAAATACTAAGACCAGTCAATAAGTATCATACAGTTCTTGTTCGTGGTGAAATTAAAAAGAATTTTTTAATCAAGTGTTTATCAACAAACATTATCGATATAGATATTGGAAGAAGTTTAACTCAACTACCCAATTTGTTTACAAATTGTAGAATACATAAGAAACAAGGAAGAACGCTATAGTCGAGTACCTCGACTATCAGATATCCGTTACTCAGCTAAAGGGACCAAAGGAAAGTGGAGATATGCAAGCAGCAAATGCTCCACCTACCGGCGGTAGACAGATTTAAGCGTTGTGGGCGTTAGAGTGGGCGTGGCAAAGTTTTTTTTAAATCAATCGATACGTATTGACGAGACCAATACATTTCAGTTAAAATTTTTTATCTAGCACGAAAATTGTGGGCGCCACAGGCTTGGGCGGTTTGTGGGCGTGGCAAACTTTTTTTAAATCAATCGATAGGTATTGACGAGACCAATACATTTCAGTTAAAATTTTTTATCTAGCATGAAAATTGTGGGCGCCACAGAATTGGGCGGCTTGTGGGCGTTAGAGTGGGCGTGGCATATTCGCGTAACAAACTTGCGCTGCGCTCAGGCCTACGGAATCTAAATCTGAAATCCCGTTTTTCTATCTTTGATATTTTCCGAGATATCCGCGTTCATATTTACGATTTTTTGAAGTTTGTGGGCGGTTTGTGGGCGTTAAAGTGGGCGGGGCAAACTTTTTTTTAGGTCAATCGGTAGGTATTGATGAGAACAATACATTTCAGTTAAAATTTTTGTTCTACCATCAAAACTGTAGGAGCCACAGTTTTGTGCGGTTTGTGGGCGTGGCACTCTTCTGAAACAAACTTGAGCTGCGCAGGAATCTCAGGAATCTGCATGTCTAATCTCAGTATTGTAGCTCTTATAGTTTCCGAGATCTCAGCGTTCATACGGACAGACGGACAGACGGACAGACGGACATGGCTAGATCGACTCGGCTAGTGATCCTGATCAAGAATATATATACTTTATGGGGTCGGAAACGCTTCCTTCTGCCTGTTACATACTTTCCGACGAATCTAGTTTACCCTTACTCTACGAGTAACGGGTATAAAAACTTCCACTTCGATGTTCATTAAATAATTTATTTAAGCTGTTTGTATTCTTAGAAAACACCAATTATGAAATATATAGCAATTATTGATGGACGTTGATGCACTACGAGCAGTACAAACAAGTGGCCCAACGACACCAAGCACGTGCTTGTTACGCGCGGGGCCCTTTTATCAATTTGGGCAAAAATACGAGTTCGCGAGGAAGATACAAAAAACAAATAGAGACGGGACACAAATGAAAATAAAAGAAGCATCTAAGAAAGAAGCAAATGAGTTAAAATATTAGTTTTTAATACCGGGATAGAAGTTGAAGTGCAAAGTAAATGATAAAGGTTATTATAATTATTACATAGAACGCGAAAGGGCTCGTGCAGACAAAAATTAGATGTACATCGTGGCAAATTTAGGGGATAATAATTTCGTGTAAGTCTAACAGGAACATTGAAAGTTAGGAGTTTACAAGTTCTACAGAATCAATATCACCTCTTATAAGATTTTGCATAAAAATAGTGCAAAGCATTGTTCTACGATTTGCATGGGTAGGTAAATTAAGCAATAGTAATCTACAATCTAGTAATGGTGACACATGTGTTTAAAATTTAGTAAAAAGAAATTCATGGTCCTATCAGGTTGTCTCTTATTATGGATTCTTTTAAGAGATTTTTTGGAAATGATCCCAGTAAAAATGGATGGATAATTATTGCGGATCTGATACTCATTTCGAGAAGAACTGCTCCAAGAAACGCGATCAAGAGAGTATTAATAAAACCTAGTGTAACTTTAAATCATTATATAAGCAATTAGTAATAATATAATATATTAAAATTCATTCTGAAGAAAAAACATTTTTTTAATAAAAAAATGTATACACAATTTATACATCCTTTTACAATGCTTATTTGTGGACCTCAGGATCGGGAAAAACAACCTTTTTAGAAAATCTAATCACCAAAAAGAATGATCTTTTTAATATTTCAATAGATCGAATTATTTGGTGTTATGCAGAGGAGAGTGCCAAGACCAATTTCGAAAGAATAAATATTTTAAAGGAGTACCTGAAACAGTTGAAAATGAAACGAATGATCCAATTCTTTTTACATTGGATGACTTGATGATGGGAGCCTTTAATAAAAATGTGTGTGAGCTGTTTACAAAAGGATCACACCATACGAGTTTATCAGTAATAGTGATAACTCAGAACATATTTCATAAATCAAATACATTGTTGCTTTCAAAAATCCTCGTGATAAGCTTCAATTTCAATGTTTAGCAAGACAAATATACCCAGAAAACACAACGAAGCTATTCAGAATATATAAAGAAGTAACGGAACAACCTCAGGGATATTTACTTATTGATCTCACTCAGGGCATTTACGATCTCTTAAGATTTAGATCTGACATTTTTAATTCAGAATATTCTGTGTTCTATTCAAATGAAATTGGTTTACAAAAAGAGCCTAAATCGCTTGAAAGCGAACAAACATTTATTGTATGTGCTCAAAAAGGCCGACAATAGACTACGTAAGGCAATTATAAGCAATAGTAATAGTTACCTGGTAAAAACAATAGTAGAGATTGTATTGAACACATTACAGGGAAACCATAAAGTTACTAAATCCCATCTTAATGCTCTAAAAAAGTATAAAAATGCATTGCGCTACCTTTCGTGCCAAAAGCGTACATTAAACTCTAAGAGAAAGTCCTTATTCAAAAAGGGGGATTTCTACCGATTCTAATAACTTCATTGGTTTCTGGAATTTTTGGAAAACTTTTAAAAAATTATTAAAAATAAACATAATATAAGCAAAGTAATTTTAATGCATCCTAACAGCTATTAGAAATTGTTAAACAATGATAGAGGAAATGAATTAATAAATATACAATTTTTACCAATTTTGAATAATAACAAAATAAGTGATTTCGATAAATGGCTCAAAATTCGTCAAGAATTAAGTTACTATCAAAATAAAAAACGTAATAAATCATGGAATCTTCAAAATGAACAAAAAGCGAATCCTATTACAACCAGAACAAGGGAATCCCAAACCACTGATTGGATTGATATAAAACCCAGCACATCAAAATCAACATCAAAGCGCGAACACTCACGTCAGGAAAAATTTGAGTTCCCCGATTTACCGCCTGAAAGTGATGATGAGGATTTTAGTTCAAATAAAAAAGAAAATGTAGTATCAGATAAACTAAAAGTGAGTGATACCTCTTTTTTAGATAGTCAAACAGATAAAAAGAAAATAGGATTAAAAAAAACCAGTGCTCAAAGTGAAGCCTAATGATCAAGAACGTTAATTAAAAGCAAAACTACAAAAATTGAAAACGGAAACTTTACCTTATCAAAATTTTAAATATATAACAGGACGTGAAAGGTTAATGCGATCGGTTAGAACAAAAAATCCAGTACAAACCGGTAAAATTAAATTAAATTGGATTTCGTATCATTAACTTCCATAAAAAATCATATATGGGTTATTTAATGAGATTTTTATCACATTGTTAAGTAATGACTCAATGAATGTTTTCCCTGACAACGTAAAGTGTGCATTTACAAACATTGTAAACATTCCAGAAGACATGAACGATTATTGGGCAGTCGGTATTACAGATATATACTTGAATAATTACATTAAATATACACGTAACCAAGATAAAAATGTCGTTGAAGAATCCTAATTTGTTAGTCTTGTAAATGCTGAAACATTTAGGTATAAGAATGTATTCATTCAAACGAATATACCTGAAAATGTATTAATTTTAATTAACACTGACATAATAAAACCAAGGTCAGTAGGTAGTAAAAGACCGCGATGCCTTCGCGTATTGCATTATAATGGAAAGGAAAAATATATTTAATTAAATAATAATGAATATTAACCTTTGGGCATATGGTCACCAAACGAAATCTCAATGCTAATTACTGATTCCAATGGATATAAGGTACCATTTGAAATTTCAGCTGTTCCGGTTTTCGTTACTCTTCACTTTAGAAGAAGGAGAAGGTCAGGACTATAAATAATGCATGCCCAAATATTATTTATTTAGAACTAAAATAGTCATCATGGTGAAAACTTATCAGGATTATTATGTAAATCAGTGTGGTGGGGGCTTAAACAACACCGGAAGTCTTTACATATCTCCGCATATAGTGCAACAAGACGAGGAATCGGAAATTTTTTAGCGGTCTTTTTAATTACATAAAACCTCTTTTTCTTTCGGGCATAACTGCTATAAAAAATCAAGCTGCTGAGACTGGTAGGGCTGTAATCAATGAATTTGGGAGAAAGCCTTTAAGAAATATAATTCAAGAACAAAGTAAAATTGCTTTACAAAATCTTTTAAATAAAGCAATTGATAAAATTATCCGTTTTCAAAGTGGAAGTGGAAAAATAAATAAAAGGCTAGGTAATAGAAAAAAACGACTTCATTATACATCTAAACGACAACATAAAAAAAAATCAACATGAAAATTATATATTAAAGATATTTTTTCTAAAGCAAAATGAGTACGCATATCGAATGTATGAAAAGTGAATTAGATTTGTTTGCGGCACACCCCACGCAAAGTTCTATTCTAAGAACTGAAGAAGTCTCATACAATCCAATTGCTTCTTTGAACGGCGCCTCTTCAATCGAATTTGTTTGCTTGGGAAATGGTGAAAAGTATAGACTTGTTGTGCAACTTAAAAAAAATGATAACAACAGCATTGAAGGAAATGCTGTTGGTGTTGTAAACAATATTCTACATTCTACATTCTACATTTAGAAGATCATCAGTTTATTTAAATATTATACTGGTATCGCAAAGTGATAATAATTATCACTATAGAGCGTATTTGCAAACAATTTTAAACTATGGGAGTGACGCCTCTGAAAGTCACTTGGCCTCCCAAGGTTGTTTTCCAAATTTTGGGAGAATAACAGCAGGAAAATATGTTTATCCGGACTCGAATGAGACCCTTAAAAATATGTATCAAAATAGTAACAAGGTTGAGTTGTTCTGAAAAGTTCATGGAGATATTTTTAATCAAACCAAACTGCTTGTTAACAATGTTGATTTAAGAACTAATTTCAATATAGAAAAAACAGCGTTTTATTTAATGGAGACTGGTACTGACTCAAATTTAAAGATACTAGAAGCACAACTTTTCATGAACCATATAACAGTTAACCCAAGCATTTTATTGGCTCATCATCATGTTTTACAAACAAAAAATGCTCTGTACCCATTCAGCAAGGTTGAAGTCAAATCATTTACAATATATCCCGGAAACAATACACTGTCGATAGACAACGCAGTTATTGGTCAAATACCAAATTTTCTGGCCTTTTTTGTATGGTTAAAAACCGCTCATACTCAGGAAACCGAGCCTTAGACCCATTTCAATATGAACATTTTGAAATTCAACACTTTAACCTATTGGTTAATGGAGTTCAAGTTCCTTCCCAGGCTCTGGAGTTTGATTACTCGAACGCTGAAAAGGTTCAAAGCTCAAGAGGTTATAATATGCTTTTTAGATCATGTGGAATTAAACATTACGATCGTGGACTACAAATTACCAAGGAAATGTTTGATTCAAACAGTTTTATATTAGGCTTTTTGACTTAACTGCTGATCAATCAAATTCAACTATATGTTCAAATTTAATCTCTCAAGGTACTATAAGAATCGAAGGAAGATTTTCGGAACCACTTGCTGAAGCAGTTACTTGCTTGGTATACTGTGAATACGATTCAATGATTGATATTGATAAGCATAGAAATATTCGTACGCTCTTTTAAAATGAATACTTTACAAATTGAACATTTTCTTTCTAAGCATCCAAAGACAAAATCTATTTTTAAAGGAGTTTTCCCTTCGGATAGGTTACCAAAAACTATTTTAAAGAATCCTGCACTAATAATTGCGAATACCGACACTTCAGATCAACCTGGAACTCATTGGATTGCATTTTATTTTGATAGTCGTAGGTCAGCAGAATTTTTCGATTCATACGGTCAATATTCCCAAAAAAAAGAATTTTTAAAATTTTTAAAATCTAACGCTCTTAAATTTTTTTTTAATAAGCAACAACTACAGGGATACTTTTCTAACACTTGCGGACATTATTTTATGCTGTACGGTCTTTTTAAAAGTAAAAAGAAAACATTAGATTTTTTTAAAGAAAATTCAAGAAAAACTACTATTCATTTAATGATAAATTAATAATAAAAATGTTTAAGAACCATTTTAAAAAATAAAAAACATATATATTTAAGTAAAATTTATTCGTTTTATTTATGGTTTTGGAGCAATACGTTTTTTTAACTTATAATATTTAATCATTAGACTAAGGGCTTCCTCTTTCAGTCTGGTCCAAATGAGGCATCATCGTCGCTCCAGGGACAAAGTTTATAATGGAATCCAAACTTCGAATCAACTCTTTTTCCTCTAAACCCTCCAAAGTAGCTTTTAGGAACTCCATCCTTTGTAGGTGTTGGTCGAAAAGCATGCCTTCAAATTGCATCAAGAATAGTTCTATCTGTTGAGCGTACATTTTTAAGGAAAACTATTTCTTTTTCAGACTGATTCAAGACTGTTGTTGGATTTAAAAACTCAGCTCTTTATATTGAAGAATTTTATTTACTTTACTTATTTACTGATAATAATTCAATTTGAGCACAACTATATCTGTTCAGATCTTTTCCTTTATATACCATATGAGTTATTCCATTCTCATTTAATTTATTTAACTTTTATAATAAAGTTAGTGTATATAACGTAAGAATTGTCTCTCAGATGCTATATAAGATACATTTTTTATAGAAACTTCAGTTTATTTTTAAAAACATCGAAATGGTGAAGTATCATTGCGAGTGGTGCTCAGAAACAAAATCCTTTACTACTCGCAGCGGCCTAAAAGCGCATACCTTAAAGATACACAACTTCGCCTATCACAAATCTAAATCTTCCTTTTATTATTGTTATTTCTGTCCTAAAGTACGGAAAATTTGGTTGCGATACGACTTTAATATGCATCGTCCTTTGGTTCACAACGCAGAGCTAAAAAGTATTTTTAAACCAAAGAAAAATTGTCCAATAAATAAAAAACAATTATAAGATCTCAATTTAAAAAATAGTTTTTACTTAATTTTCCTTTATGTAATGTGTATTTATAATTAAAAAGTTAAGAATCTAGATCAAATAAAACATCTAGTAATGCGTTGTCATCTCCATCATCCAGCAAAGTTAAATAATGGTTAGTCGGTGGCGGTTGAGGTCCCATAAGTTCTTCAAAGATGTGGTCGTCGTTACGAAAAACATCTTCTTCTGGTCTGGATAGGTCGTCGTCCAATTGAAATTCCTCTGCACACTGATATTCACCTTCGCTTTCATCGTGTGTGATAAGGGATTCCAAAAAAGGCTGCGTAGTAGTCCCTAATGGAAACTGGCTCCATTCAAGAGACTCCAATCCTCGGTCCCTATTTTGTGTCGATGATGCAGCCGGTTGAAATACGCTTTGTAGAAGGCGATCAACCGAATCTTCTGATTCGGAAACCTGCACAAGGTCCAGATCCGAGTTTTCAACTATTTATCAGAATCTTGCGTGGGTGGTAATTCCAGGTTGTCAATCTCAACCTCGTTTTCCGAATCGACAAATTCTACGGTTAGATCCATAGGTATGCAGTACTGAGGCATTTGAAGAACTGATCCTGAGCAATTTGAGTGGTGTCATTTTTATACCCGTTACTCGTAGAGTAAAAGGGTATACTAGATTCGTCGGAAAGTATGTAACAGGCAGAAGGAAGCGTTTCCGACCCCATAAATAGCCGAGTCGATCTAGCCATGTCCGTCTGTCCGTCTGTCCGTCTGTCTGTCCGGATGAACGCTGAGATCTCGGAAACTATGGGAGCTAGGCTATTGAGATTTGGCGTGCAGATTCCTGAGCTTCTTACGCAGCGCAAGTAAGCAGCGCCCACAAACCGCCCAAAACTGTGGCTTCTACAGTTTTGATGCTAGAGTAAAAACTTAAACTGAAATGAATTGTTCTCATCAATACCTATCGATTGACATAAAAAAAGTTCGCCACGCCCACAAACCGCCTACAAACTTCAAAGAATCGTAAATATGAACGCGGATATCTCGGAAACTATCAAAGATAGAGAATTGGGATTTCAGATTTAGATTCCGCAGCCTTGTACGCAGCGCAAGTTTGTTATTCGAATATGCCACGCCCACTCTAACGCCCACAAACCGCCCAAGCCTGTGGAGCCCACAATTTTCATGCTAGATCAAAAATTTTAACTGAAATGTATTGGTCTCGTCAATACCTATCGATTGATCCAAAAAAAATTTGCCACGCCCAGTCTAACGCCCATAACACTTAAGTCTGTCTACCGCCGGTAGGTGGCGCATTTCAACCTCGCTTTGCTGCTTGCATATCTCCATTTCCCTTTGGTCCCTTTAGCTGAGTAACGGGTATCTGATAGTCGAGGTACTCGACTATAGCGTTCTTCCTTGTTATAGTCTAAAATGTTCACTTAACAGGTTGAAATCTACAGGGAGTTCATACAGGCATGTTGTACTCGTAGAACCAATCCTATTGGTTCTCGAATATAAGGAGCAGCCCAATACCCCAGTAGAATGGTTATTAGAAGGAAAACGAACACAAGTATTGATAACAAGTTACCGGGGGTGAACGTAATGTAGGAGGGGTTAGGATGTAGGTAAATATCGAAGGTGTACAACTTTGACATAGGTTAAGGAAAGGCAATCTCTGTGTAAGCAAGATATGATTAAATGGTCAGTTAAGGTCGGGCCAGCATTGGCATAAGATGTCGCGACGCAACCATTCGAATTTCCTAAGATTTAAGCTAAGAGTAGCTGTTAAAAGCGGTTGCGGAGGTTTTTTAGGCGGTTTTAAATGTATTTTGTATGAGTTGTTTTTAATTGCAAGCGTATACTCATCCCATAATTAGTGTGTTTGGTATTCCACGAAACCCTCCCGTTTTAATGCATTTCAAATATTGTGACCCCTCGTTATCTTCTGAGAATGAGCAGGAGAAAGTGAACGTGCGAACCCACGAACCCGAATCTCACCCCCTACCCTCGAGTCCTTGCTCATGACTGCTTGTGCGCGAAGGTGTGAATTTTAATTTTGTGAGTTTTGTTCAAAATGTGCAGTTTTTATTTTAGAACAGAGGAAATCAACCATTGGAAAGGGCTTGAAAAATGCTTTCCAATGACACCAATTTTTTTTTTTTTTTAGTGAGGGGGTATTCTAATTACGGTATCGGCGGTCATCGTCGTTTTTTGCCTTTTTCAGTCGAGTAGTCGGAATATACGGGAGCGGCGGTTTTCGCAGCGGCGGTTTGGACGCTGCCGAGACTGTCGCTGCGACGACCGCCGCTGCGGTCTTATACTCAATTTTTTCTTATATGTTATACGAAAAAACGGTTATTTTCGAACCCTGGTTTTAAGTAAAACTCTGAAAAATAAAAATCATTGCGGTTATTTAAAACACAATGATTAACTATGTCAGTGGTGTAGTTGGATTTTTTCCAGGACTTTCCCTTGATAGTGATTTTTTTGTTTGAAAAAACAAAAATAACAGTTATTTTCGAACCCTGGTTTTAAAGCTATTGGGCTTAAACTTTCCCAAAAGTCATCTTTCTTTTTCAGGTAGTATATATATCTTATAGCCCCCATAGGAATAACCGGAAAAAAAATTTAAAAAAATTATTTCTTTGGTGTGTTTTAACAAATAAACTCCTACGATTGGAAATAACATTTTTTAATAAGTTCTAAGTTTCAAACTTAATTTAATCAAAATCGGACGACGATATCATATAGCTGCCAAAGGAACGATCGGAAAATTGGTGTGTAAATAATATGAAACAAATTATAGCATCGGTGTTTTTTAACATATAACCTCCTACGCTTGGAAATAACATTTTTTAATTAGTTCTGAATTTCGAATTTAATTTTATCAAAATCGGACGACTATATCATATAGCTGCTATGGGAACGATCGGAAAATTGGTGGGAAAATAATATGATACAAATTATAGCTTCGGTGTTTTTATACCCTTGCAGAGGGTATTATGATTTCAGTCAGAAGTTTGCAACGCAGTGAAGGAGACGTTTCCGACCCCATAAAGTACAAGGTGAATTTCAAAGTTAACAGGACCTTTTGAGTCTAGCGCCCTCTAGTGGCGCCATCTATATGTCAACTGGTGCTATCGTTTATCGACTTCCAGTAAAAATTTCATGACATTTCATCTATTGGAAGTGAGGTTATTGCGTTTTAAGTGTCAGTATGTTTTTGTTATCGGTGCGAAAATGAGCATCGAACAAAAAGCCAACATTAAATTTTGTTTTAAAATTGGTAAAACTTTTTCCGAAACGTTTCAATTGATGAAACAAGTTTATGGCGATGATTGCGTATCCCGGCAGAGCGCACAAGTGGTCGTGAGGACATAAATAACGATGAACATGTGGGCCAACCAAAATTCGTGATCACCGAAAATTTCATCGAAACTGTGCGTGAATTCATAAAAAATCAGCCGAAATCATCTTTAAAATTCATGGAAATAGAATTGAACATCTCCAAAACATCGATTTATCGCATTTTGACCGAACATTTGGGCTTACAAAAGGTGTGTGCACGGTTTGTTCCGCACAAATTGACTGACGTCCAAAAATTGCTCAGAATTCAACATTCGAAGGACATCATTAAAGAGGCAAAAAAAAGACCCGAACTTCCTTTACAAGATTGTGACTGGTGACGAAACGTGGTGTTTTCAATATGATCCCGAAACGAAACGCCAGAGTGCTGAATGGAAGGCGCCGGACGAGCCGAAACCCAAAAAATCGCGCCTGGAGAAGTCAAAAGTGAAGACAATGCTGATTTGTTTTTATGATTCCAAGGGTATTGTTCACAAAGAATTTGTTCCACCCGGCCAAAACGTTAATGCGGTATTCTACCTTGGAGTTTTGAAGCGTTTGGTGCGCCGTATTCGACGTGTTCGGCCCGAATATCGCGAAGATGGAAGCTGGCGTTTGTTGCACGATAATGCGCCGTCTTAACGATCGACGCTTGTGTCCGACTATTTGACAAAAAATCACATTTTAACCATCAACCACTCCCCGTATTCACCTGATATGGCACCGTGCGACTTCTACCTTTTCGGAAAAATGCATTTGCCGATGGAAGGAAAGCGTTATGAAGACGTAGAGGCCATTCAAAAGGCTTGCACCGGCATACTGGCGGCCATACCGGGCAACGAGCTAAGACACTCGTTCGACATACTTTTGGACCGTGCAAAACGCTGTATTAAAGCAGAAGGAGACTATTTTGAATAAAATAAATTGATTTTGCCGAAAAAACTATTTGTTCTGTCTTTTTTTTTAAAGTCGTGTTTACTTTGGAACTCACCTTGTATATTTATTTTTGATCAGCATCACAAGACGAGTCGATCTAGCCTTGTCCGTCTGTCCGTTTGTACGTCCGTTTCTACGAAAACTAGACTCTCAGTTTTAAAGCTATTGGGATTTAACTTCCCCAAAAGTCATCTTTCTTTTGCAGGTAGTATATAAGTCGGAACCAGCCGGATCGGACAACTATATCTTAAAGCTCCTATAGGAATAATCGGAAAAAAATTTTACAAAATTATTTCTTTGCTGTGTTTTTACGTATAAACTCCTACGATTAGAGGTATCATTTTTTAACTAGTTCTGAATTTCGAATTTAATTTTATCAAAATCGGACGACTATATCATATAGCTGCCATAGGAACGATCGGAAAATTGGTGGCAAAATAATATGAAACAAGCTATAGCTTCGGTGTTTTTAACATATAGCCTCCTACGCTTGGAAATAACATTTTTTAATTAGTTCTGAATTTCGAATTTAATTTTATCAAAATCGGACGACTATTTCATATAGCTGCCATAAGAACGATCGGAAAATTGGTGTGTAAATAATATGAAACAAATTATAGCATCGGTGTTTTTTAACATATAACCTCCTACGCTTGGAAATAACATTTTTTAATTAGTTCTGAATTTCGAATTTAATTTTATCAAAATCGGACGACTATATTATATAGCTGCTATGGGAACGATCGGAAAATTGGTGGGAAAATAATATGATACAAATTATAGCTTCGGTGTTTTCAGAAGTTTGCAACGCAGTGAAGAAGACGTTTTCGACCCCATAAAGTACAAGGTGAGTTTCAAACTAAACAGGACCTTTTGAATCTAGCGCCCTCTAGTGGCGCCATCTATATGTCAACTTGTGCGTTAGAATCTGCTATCGTTCATCGACTTCCAGTAAAAATTTCATGACATTTCATCTATTGGAAGTGAGGTTATTGCGTTTTAAGTGTCAGTATGTTTTTGTCGTCGGTGCGAAAATGAGCTTCGAACAAAGAGCCAACATTAAATTTTGTTTTAAAATTGGTAAAACTTTTACCGAAACGTTTCAATTGATGAAACAAGTTTATGGCGATGATTGCCTATCCCATAGCAGAGTGCACGAGTGGTTTCAACGTTTTCAAAGTGGTCGTGAGGACATAAATAACGATGAACATGTGGGTTAACCAAAATCCGTGATCACCAAAAATTCCATCGAAACTGTGTGTGAGTTCATAAAAAATCAGCCGAAATCATCAATGAAATTCATGGAAATAGAATTGAACATCTCAAAAACATCGATTTATCGCATTTTGACCGAACATTTGGGCTTACAAAAGGTGTGTGCACGGTTTGTTCCGCACAAATTGACTGACGTGCAAAAATTGCTCAGAATTCAACATTCGAAGGACATCATTAAAGAGGCAAAAAAAAGACCCGAACTTCCTTTACAAGATTGTGACTGGTGACGAAACGTGGTGTTTTCAATATGATCCCGAAACGAAACGCCAGAGTGCTGAATGGAAGGCGCTGGACGAGCCGAAACCCAAATAATCGCGCCTAGAGAAGTCAAAAGTGAAGACAATGCTGATTTGTTTTTATGATTCCAAGGGTATTGTCCACAAAGAATTTGTTCCACCCGGCCAAAACGTTAATGCGGTATTCTACCTTGGAGTTTTGAAGCGTTTGGTGCGCCGTATTCGACGTGTTCGGCCCGAATATCGCGAAGATGGAAGTTGGCGTTTGTTGCACGATAATGCGCCGTCTCAAAGATCGACGCTTATGTCCGACTATTTGACCAAAAATCACATTTTAACCATCAACCACTCCCCGTATTCACCTGATATGGCACCGTGCGACTTCTACCTTTTCGGAAAAATGCATTTGCCGATGAAAGGAAAGCGTTATGAAGACGTAGAGGCCATTCAAAAGGCTTGCACAGGCATACTGGCGGCCATACCGGGCAACGAGCTAAAACACTCGTTCGACATGCTTTTGGACCGTGCAAAACGCTGTATTAAAGCAGAAGGAGACTATTTTGAATAAAATAAATTGATTTTGGCGAAAAAACTATTTGTTCTGTCTTTTTTTTAAAAGTCGTGTTTACTTTGGAACTCACCTTGTATATATATTTTTGATCAGCATCACTAGACGAGTCGATCTAGCCTTGTCCGTTTGTCCGTTTGTCCGTCCGTTTCTACGAAAACTAGACTCTCAGTTTTAAAGCTATTGGGATTTAACTTTCCCAAAAGTTATCTTTCTTTTGCAGGTAGTACATAAGTCGGAACCAGCCGGATCGGACAACTATATCTTAAAGCTCCCATAGGAATAATCGGAAAAAAATTTTAAAAAATTATTTCTTTGCTGTGTTTATACGTATAAACTCCTACGATTAGAGGTAACATTTTTTAATTAGTTCTGAATTTTGAATTTAATTTTATCAAAATCAGACGACTATTTCATATAGCTGCCATAAGAACGATCGGAAAATTGGTGGGAAAATAATATGATACAAATTATAGCTTCGGTGTTTTTATACCCTTGCAGACGGTATTATGATTTCAGTCAGAAGTTTGCATCGCAGCGAAGGAGACGTTTCCGACCCCATAAAGAATATAGGTTAATTTCCAAAATAATTAAAACTTCAATTTGGCAATTATGATGTCTTATTTATTCGAGATTCAATTCGGAACTTATTCTACTCTACTTATCGATACCCTGATCTAAGCTGTGGGTTGGGGCAGCGACGTTGACTTCGGCGGCGGCGGAGCTGACGTTGTTGACAGCGGCGTTGACAAATTCTTTCAGAGTTGCAGAAACCGCGAGGTCTGCAGAGTTCGTATTTTCGATTTAACTTTGTTGCGGCTGACCGGATGCTCGTGTTTTATTGAACTTAGGCTGGCTCTTACTATGTTGCAATTTTTGTGCTTAACAATGTTACAATATTTTCTTAGAAAAAGATGAGGAAATACTACTGTTGTAAACTCTCTCTCCTCAAAATCCTTCTTGTCCTCAAGAGGAGGTAGAAATAGGGAATGTTATAAAATTCCCGGATTATTGTTTTCGGGGCTGATATGAATGTGATTAAAACCAGAACAATGACACATGTTAAAGTGATAATGGTGATTCGGTATAAGGTCGTATTGTTTTGCAATGTTTGTAAGTGTCTTCTATTTTTTATGTGTAGGGCTTTTATTGCTTCCAATGATCGAATTTGTAAACGCTCGGCTTCTACTTGTGTTATCTAGATTCGTGGTATTTCAGGGTTTGTTATTGTTTTTTCCTTGTTTGTGTAGTTTTTTCCGCTTATACTTATGGTATCATTGAAAAATGTATTATGAAGGTGCCTTTTAAGGTGCGAGAAGTGTTGTCTACTATTATATTGCCGTCAAAGTCGTTGAGAAGTATTACGCCATCGTCTTGTTCCTCTATTTGCTCTATGTGGTCCGAGTTACTATAGTCACACAGCGATTCCTTTCCCTGAACTAACTTAGAAATACATTTCGATTCTCTCAGGTCAATTGTTTTTTCTTTTCTTACAGATTTTTATGAGGTCGGATGACTTACAATTTTTGGGTTAGGCTAATATTTTATTGTTTGATACAAACATTTCATTAATATTTAAATGTATTACTGATTGATTCTTAATAACAGGTTTTATTATAAGGTTTTCGTAGTTGCATGGTTCAAGTTCGGGAATTTTGATCATGTAAATAATAGTTGTTTTATTTTGTAGGACAGACACATCAACAAATTCTAACATTTCTTCAACGGTAAAGGAGGAGATTTTATTTCTTTGGAATATTTTGTTTATTTCAGTTAATTTTGGTCCATTGTATCGCGAATTTAATGTTTCCTATTTCTTCTTTTATAAGTCTAACTTGATTTTGTAAATTTGATGCAATTTCATTACTTAAACGATTGTCATTTTGGATAGTGTTTGCTAACATGTTTGAAATTGTTGTTCAATTATTAATTCTGTCCTGAAGTTGGTTATTAATTATTATTTGCTTATTGTAATTTAATGCTCGGTTGTTTAAACTTTCTTCTATCGTTACTAAATCTTCATGATCTGGGCTACCTGCAATGTATTTCCTGGCCGAGCCGATCATATTTATGGATCTGATTTGGCGATTCTTTGGTTCTATTGTAAGTGTACTGAGTGCTGTGATTGATTGTATTGTTTCGTGTGTTAGAGTATGGTAATGATAGCTATTTCTTAATCTGGCTTGTGTGTGTTCCCTTATTTGAAGTAATTCATTTTCGAGGTGGCTTAGATTAATTAAATGGATAAGTTTTACTGATGATATCTGTAGTTTCCCTATTCCTTTGTAGATTGTTATGGTATGAGCATCGGTATAGTTTGTTATATCGGTGGTCACGGTTACCAATGGTAACAATATTGTTAGGGACAGCATTCTGTAATAAAAAATTGGCCATTAAACATCGGTATTTTATGGTTATGGGCCGATCCCTTACGAACGGACTGATAACCCCAAACGGACAACATCTTTAAAGTTATAGGTTACGGGGCTTTTTTTTTAATCAGACAAAGGTGAACAAAAGTTTCCCAATGGAGAATCGGACCTAATCTCCTTTAATATTACTTTTGTGAAAAACCCTTCCTGATTCAGTAATTACAGTGGTATTTCTATTTTCTTTGACAATTCCTTTTCTAAAGCGTGGAGATAATTTTGAACCTAATCTTGTATTTTATTTAACAAAGATTTCCTGTCCTGGTAAATAAGTTTTTATGTCTTTTCTTTTTTTGTTGTGACTTTCAAGGTACATTTTTTGCTTTTGTTTGAGGTTGTAACGAACTGATTTTGTTGTCCTCTCGCTACGAGATTCGTGCGGCTAGCTCAGAAGATTGTGTGTTCGTCCCACCAAATTTATATGACGTGACTGCCCCGTAGATCAGTGAGAAAACACAGGGTTGGAATGGTAGTATTAGTACAGCGGGTGTGTGGCTGGGCTGGCCTCGGTATCTCCTTGCTCTGGTTCCGCGCCGATATTTCCCATGTTTCCACTGGGACATCGATACTCATGGGCTATCGATCCCCAGCTCGCTGCTCATTGCTGCGTCCTACTCCTTTCCATGGTTCCTCCGCCTGGTCACACCATCCGTGCGTGATCGATGTTTCATCGACTATCGATAGCGACGGTGCGGCGTTGCCACCTGCTCGTTGCGATATTTCCACCTTTTGCCGATATTTCCAGTTTGCGTGTGCCCATCGATCGCACTATCGTCCATTGCCAATCGATCGCCTATCGAGGCGCCCCCTTCCCTGGATCGTTGTGATTTTGCAACTTTCGATCTGCCCGCACAGCTTCTGGCTTACTTGTCTTTTCCATTTTATTTTCTTAGCTCCTTCTAGCCTATGCCGTTCGTTGTTCTTAACCCCAAGTACAATGGCCCAGCGGCTTTGAATAACGTTTGGCTTTCGTTTGCAGCAGAGCTTTTCGGCCCGTGGTGAGTTGCACTTTTGGTTTAACCGGCATTTAATTCTCTTTCATTCCAGGGTTTGCCCGTGTTTCCTTTTTCCTGTTAACTGTTGGTGCGATGCGTGTTCCTATCTTTTATGACCAACTGGATACGGTGTAGATCTGATTCTGCACCGTCCTCCACCTTTCCTCGGGTAACAACTAGTCGAGCATTCCGGGGCATTCCGTATATAATCTCCGGATGCTGCGGTGTATGTCTGGACTGCGCGACTTGTGTTGCTTGTCTCCCTCCGCGCATACTTTCTTCTAAGTGGCGTAATCGGTTGACTCTGGCTCGCGGCCGACGCTGTATCCTGTTGCCTTGCGGGTTGATCCCTTATCGTTACTCGTGTCTTTGTGTTGTCCTCGTAAGTGTCCTTTCCGCCTGGCGTAATCGTGGATGACTCTGGCAAATACCCGACGCTGAATCCTGTTGCCTTGCGGTCGGGATCACCATCCATCCTTATCCACGTCCTTGTGAGCTATCTTTCTAATTGTCCTTTCTGCGTGGCGTGTGGATGACTCTAGCTTAGGCCTGACGCATAATCCTGTAGCTTCGCAGTCCGGATCAATGTGAAATCCTTATCCATGTCCTTGTGACCTCTTGTTAGTCATCTGATGTGTCTGCCGTCTGCTCTTTTTGTTGTTGCTTGAGCTCGCCAATGTGAACGGTCCGTTCTTTCTTTGAATGTGTGTAGCGTATTTTGCAGATCACCGGAGAGACGAAATCTACAACCTGGTAAGGGCCATCGTACCACGGGGCTAGTTTCGCAGCGAATCCTTCAGCCGCTTTGGACAGGTGATGTTCCTTGGCCCACACTATGTCGCCCACCGCTGGTGACCATTGCCTCCTTCTCAGATTATAGTGTCTGGCTTGGTCCTGGGATGCCTTTTCCATATTTCGACGTACGATCTCGAATACCTCCCTCAGTTTGTTGGCATTTTCCTTAGGGGTCTCCGTAGCTTGTCCCGTGCCGAGGGTTTCCTTATAATATAGGCTTCTGGGTAGACGTGGTTCCCTGCCCTGGGTAAGAAACGCCGGTGTATGGCCGATGGATTCCGATGTGCTCGTGTTCACTGCTAGCATAATCTTCGGCCACTTCTCGTCCCAGTTTCTGTGGTCCTGCCCTGCGAATTGCGCAATCATGGTCTTTACTGTTCTGTTTGCTCGTTCGGTCGGATTCTCTTGTGGTGTGTATGGTGCGGTGAATTGTTGACTGATACCCATCTCAGCCAGGAATCTTTTAAAGATACGGCTTGCAAACTGCACTCCGTTGTCCGTTATGACCACCTTCGGGACCCCGTACCTTGCGATTATGCGCTCCCTAAACGCCTTCTTGAGCGACTCTGCTGTCGCATTGCGCAGGGGCACCAGTTCCGTCCATTTCGAAAATCTGTCTATCATGACCAGCAGCATTTGGTTCCCGTGCTTAGATCTTGGAAGGGGTCCAACGAAGTCTGCACATACCGTGGCTCATGGTTCCTCCGGCACTTGGGTCAACATCTTCCCGGCCGCCTGCATCTGGTTGGGCTTAAGCCGTAGGCAAATCTCGCATTTTCTTACGTGGGCTCGGGCGTCTCTATGCATGCCTGGCCAGTAGTATCAGGCTGCCAACCGTGCAATTGTCCTCCGGTTTCCCTCAACACTGTTTCCCGTAGCGACTTTGGGACGCACATCTTCCATGACGCGACGTCTTTACTGCCTGCTCGGTGAGGTATGTTTCTGTACAGTGTCTCACCGTCCCTAACATAGTCCGGGTACTTCTGAGGTTGGGTCCTTATCTTTTCGCCCATGTCCTTGATCCAGCTGCACCCTCCTGAAGCTATTGTTGCCGATGCCTCTTTTAATCCTCGTAGCGTCTCTGGTAATGGTTGCCTTGATAATGCGTCGGCCATCACGTTTAGCTGACCCTTTCTGTACGCTATCTCAAAGTCGTACTGTTGTAGCTCCAGGGCCCATTTGGCGATCCTTCCTGTAGGGCTTTCGATGCTGTTAAGCCACTTCAGGGCCATGTGGTCGGTTACTACCTTAAAGTGGTACCCTTCCAGATATGGCCTGAGCTTCCGGATCGCCCAGGCGATCGCCAAGCACTCCTTCTCCGTTGTTGAATAGTTCTTTTCCGCGCCGTTCAGTGTTCGGCTCGAATAGGAGATTACTCTTTCGCCCTTTTCGGTGTCCTGGGTCAGTATTGCTCCGATGCCGTAGTCGCTGGCGTCTGCTTGCAGGATGAAAGTTCTACTGAAGTCCGGGCATGCTAGCACCGGATCTGCCATGAGTCTTGCCATTACTTCCTCAAACGCCATCTGGTGCTTTGGTGTCCACTCCCACTTACTGCCTTTGCGCAGCAGGTCATTCAGGGGTTTGACGATTCTGGAAAAATCTGGTACAAGCCGGCGGTGCCACGACGCTACTTCTAGATATTGCCGGAGCTCTTGGACGGTCGATGACGGTTCCAGTTCAGCGATGGCGGCTTTTTTTCTGGATCTGTTCCTATTCCCTCGCTCCGAGGTACAGCAGTTCCTTCTTAAAGAATCGCCATTTTTCTGGTTTCAGCCTCAGGTTCGCTTCCCTTAGACGCCGGAACACTTATCTCAGGTTTCTTTTGTGTTCTTCTAGCGTGCGACCGATCACTATTATGCCATCCTGGTAAGCGAATGCGTGAGGTGACATCTCGGGGCCAATTAATTGGTCCAAAGCCCGCTGAAACGTTGCCGACGCCGAGTGGAGTCCGCACGGCATTACCCTCCACTGAAATAGACCTTTGCCTGGTACCGTGAATGCCGTGTATTGCCTGCTATTTTCTTCCAGTGGGATCTGCCGGTATCCATCCTTCAGGTCCAAACTGCTGATGTACCGTGCTTCCCTTAGTTGTTCTAGGATGTAGTTTATGCGGGGCATTGGGTAGGCATCCTTCACTGACTTCGCGTTGATCTGTCTGAAGTCGACACACAGTCTCCACTTGCCTGCCTTCTTTTTTACCATCACGATGGGGGAGCTGTATGGGCTCTTTGAATGCTCTATGAACCCCATTTGGAGAAGCTCGTCCACCTTTGCGTTGATTTCCCCTTGGATTTTTGGGTTCTTGGGGTAGTATCTCTGCTTGATTGGCTTGTCATCCTTCATTTTGATCTGGTGTTCTGCCATATTCGATGTTGTTCCGTCATTGTGCTGAAGTCTGCCAGCTCTGCCTCCAGGAACGCTGTATTATCGTCCAACTCGTTTACTTGTTGAACGACTGGTACCGATAGCTTCTGCTCGAGCCATTGTAATAGGTTAAAATGCTGAATTTCTTGTTCCTCCAATAATACGAGTCCGATTTGGTTTCTTTTTGGTATTCTTTATTATTGATTTTTATTTCATTTATATTTGGAGCAGAGCAGCCGTTGTTGCCTCTCTGAGTTCAAAAGAGTTTCTTCCCTAGCCTAATTTACTTAGCTAAAGAGGTCTAAGTCTCGTAGCGGCGCTGCCAACAGCGGATGCGGAGAGACGGCCTATATATTCTTAAGTATATAGCTATGCTCACTTAGTCTGGAGCGCGGGGGTATATGCACATACATGAGGTCCGCTCGTGTTGCACTTATGCTGACACATGCACTTTCAGCGTGTGAGCCAAGGCATAGCGAGCGGTTCGTATTTCGGGCACTTAGGTTAATGACCGAGACCCTGAATTGAATAAACACTGCGACAAAGTGTTACAGTGCGTACCCTTTTAGTACTCTTTGTACAGTGGGTGGTTAATATATATATTTTATATGTGTGCATATTACACCATCCCTTGTGTCGGTTCCTGGCTGGTATTATTATCTCGTGTCCAGCACACCTTATCTCGGTTCCGACTTGTTTCAGGAAGTTCCATCCCAACACCAACGGATTCACTACTCCGGGAAAAATCAACAGGTCACTTGTTTGTTGCCGAATTTGACCTCCACCTCGTGCTGCTCATTAATTCCGCCGCATCTTCCGTCTGCCAACCTAACTTGCCTTCTCATCCTTGTAATCCTTCCTAGAGCAGCAATATTGTCCGCCATTTCTTCGCTAACGAAGCTTGCCGTTGCTCCGGTGTCGATTGTGGCTTTGTAGCTGTTCCCACCAATCATCACAGCTGCGGACAACGGCTGCTCCTCCTCGATTAGGTTGCCCGTTAGTTTGGAGAGGTATTGTCCGCCATTTCTTCGCTAACGAAGCTTGCCGTTGCTCCGGTGTAGATTGTGGCTTTGCAGCTGTTCCCACCAATCATCACAGCTGCGGACAACGGCTGCTCCTCCTCGATTAGGTTGCCCGTTAGTTTGGAGAGGTAGCATAGTGCGATCCCCGCTCGCCTCTCTGCGGCTGAGAGCTAGCCATTTCCCGATCGTTGGCAGCAATGGACGCTCCTGACCTTGCCGCATATCCAGCAGAATAACAGCCGTTGGTTTCGACAGCCTCTAGCCCAGTGTCCGTTCCCCCCACATTTCCGACAGGCCTCCTGCGGGTCTATGATATGGGTGGCATCTTGTGGCCTCTGTGTGTTGCTTGGCGGCCTCCACAAGGTGTTGTTTGGCTTTCTCTGTTGCTGTGGGGGTGGTGTTCATTGGCCTCCGCGTTTTGCGCCTGTTGCCAGCTATCGTCTGGCTTGATGTGATGGTGACCATTGGTCATTTCCTCGAGAGTCCTGATTGTGTTGTGAGGAGTTGAATAACTCCCCACAAATAGAAACAGCAGCAGATGGCCGGCCGCTTACCAGATACGCGGCGAATTCGCGTAGTAACGGCGCGGCGAGGAGAGCGAGAGAGTTTGGAAACCAAGGGTGGAGATCGAGAGAGTTTGGAGACCAACGAAGGAGAGCGAGAGAGTTTGGAGACCAATGAAGGAGAGCGAGAGAGTTTGGAGACCAAGGATGGAGATCGAGAGAGAATGGAGACTTCGCGGGCAGAGCAAGAGCGCCGTGTGCAAAAGCGGATAACGGAACTCCACCGGACTTTGGACTCTCCCGTGAACTTTGGACCGGGAGAAGAAGTGCCACATCTCGGCAGTGGAGTGGCACACAGGCGAGCCACAAACATCATGGGAATCAGCGGGACGGCAGCTGTGGGCAGAGCATCGGTTGGAAGCGGTACGTGAAGGACAATTGGGTCAACCAGGAGGCACGGACTTTGGACCTAGAGTGGAGAGATCCAGCGGGCCGTGCGCAAAAGGGAAATAACGGTTCCCGGAGGCCCTATATAAGGCCGCAGAGGGCTGGCAGCTGGATCGGTCGATCACAAGGAGTCAAACCGTCAAGATCACTCAGATACCAAAGTGAACAATCAAACAACCAGATAATCTACAAGGGAGCAACAGCAAGTCGAGTCGCCAGAGAAGCAGCGCCCTGGGAGCCTACGAGGAGCGAGGTTGCTACGTCGAGACGTTCGGGATTGGGATACCAGGAATCTCCGAATTGAGACGCAGGTAGCTGATATCCAGACGGCATCACACGGCTAGGTCAAGGCGGTCGATTAACCCTGTCCTCAAAGTCCTGGCGTTACGCCTGGAAAGAGTATAACAAGCCAGAAGGGAGAGCGGTCGATCGGTAAGGTCTCGAGTGGAATTGTCCAGGAGAGCCCAACGGATTCGACTTGCGAGGTCCCGGAGCGGCGTGCCCGAACCCCGAGTATAACAAGCCAGAAGGGAGAGCGGTCGATCGGTACGGTCTCGAGTGGAATTATCCAGGAGAGCCCTACGGATTCGACTTGCGAGGTCCCAGAGCGGCGTGCCCGAACCCCGAGTACCAAAAGCCACGCAGAAACGTCCCGGACAAAAAGCAAAAGGGTGAGGCTAGGGTGGAACGTTCGTTTACACTAGGCGTGGAAGCGAGGTAAGGCGCGAGGCAGCTTCCTGGCGTTCCGCCTTGACTGTCCGCGCGGGCTGAGCAGAAACCCCAGTGGGACCATCCGGGACAGAGCAAGGGACAGGCGGCGGTGTGTCGAAAGGAGCGATCCTGGAGAGCGCAGCTTCTGTTCACCCTAGTCTGAGAACGGTGACGCTTCCCTAAGCCCGTACGGCCGATACCCCTCGCGAGTCCGAGTCGTTACCAGCAGTCACCAAGTCACGCGTGAGAAGCGAACAGCGAGCGAGCGTCTTCAGGGAGCTGCGAGGATCTTCAGGGAGCGGCGAGGATCTTCAGGGAGCTGCGAGTATCTTCAGGGAGCTACAGGACTAGAGCACCGAGTCATCAAGGCGAGAGGTCGTCGAGTCAATCAGGACCGTCGGAAGCACCGAAGGTCACAAGCAACGAGTCAAGGCCAACCAAGCGACTAAGACACTTGTAATAATATACCCGCAATAAACCCAATACGAACCCGTAAATTCTGTGCTTTCTCACTGAACTAAATTTGGTGGGACGAACACACAATATACTGAGCTAGCCGCACGAATCTCGTAGCGAGCAGACCATAAAAATCAGTTCGTTACATCTGAGATTAAGAGTCTCATGCTCTACCGACTGAGCTAGCCGTTACATCTGGCGCCCAACGTGATTGTCCCAGCAGTGAAAGCAATTTAAACAGAATGGGGAAGAAGTGGATCTACCAGCTTAAAAAGGAGGATTTCGCCAATGTCGCACAGAGGCTTAATGTCACCCTGGACGGCAGATTAGAGGACATGAGAAAAGCATTAGCCGAGTATTACTCAGAAACGGATAATGACCCACAACTCGTTGACATCTGGGCCGATTTGGAAGCCACATACCACGACAAAGCCGGCCCCAGCATCACGTTAACAACCGCCGAAGGGGACAACTTAGTGGCAAGCCTGAGCGTTGACAACCTACAAAAGGAGGCAAACAGGAGAGAATCAAGCCAAGACAGGAAAACAACAGCGCTGATCTCGAGACCCAATCAGTCAGACTATGCAAGGATCGCTAAACAGGTCCGCGAATGGTCGTTCAGGTTCGACGGGGCGGAAAAACCGTTCGAGTTTCTGGAGCAGGTGGAATGGTCCGCCAACACATACGGCTTGGAGTTAGACATGATTCCCCGAGCGATGCCAGAATTGCTGAAGGGAAGGGCTTTGAAGTGGTTCATCGCCAACAACAAACAATGGAAAACCTGGGCGGAGTTCATAGATAGTTTCCACACATACTTTCTACCGAGAGACTTCTTCACCAGGCTGGCGGATCAGGTCAGGCAACGGAAGCAGGGCTTCAGCGAGTCGTTCAAAGACTACATGATCGACATGCAGACGATGGTGAGGCCACTTAATTACTCCTAAAGAGACCCTAAGGATCATCAAGGAAAACTGCACCCCCAGTCTAAGGATCTTCCTAAGGGCATACAAAGTGTCGGACCTGGACACGCTGATGATATTAGCTAACGAGTATGAAGAACTCGAAAAGGAGCGGGAAGCGTTCGCGCAGGAAAACAAATTCTCTAAGAACAAGTCGGCATCGCCAGCGCAGGTAACATGCAGAAGATGCGAAGGGACAGGAATCCAGGAGACACGGGGAAACGACCAATGGTCGCCACCTAACCGAGTACCACGGCAGCAGGCAACAGGAGCACCACGCGGAGGCCAATGGACACCACCACAACAACAACAGATGCCACCAGCAAACAATGTTTGGAGGCCACCAAGTACAACACAAAGGCTTTGTGAAATGACACACATCACAGACCCCCAGGAGGCCTGCCGAAAGTGCGGCGGTCATGGAGACTGGGCGCGGGGATGTCGGCACCAACGCCTGTTGTTCTGCTGGGTGTGCGGGAGAGTAGGCGTCAGGAGCGTTGAATGCTGCCAGCAGGCGGGAAATGCCCAGCGATCTCAGCCGCAGAGAGGCGAGCGGGGGTCGCAAGATGCTACCTCTCCAAACTAACGGGAAAGCTGATCGAGGAGGAGCAGCAGTTGTCCGCAGCGGTGACGATTGGTGGGGGCACATACAAGGCCACAATCGACACTGGGGCAACAGCAAGCTTTATAAGCAAAGAGCTGGCGGACGACCTGGCTGCCCTCGGAAAGATTATGAGGATACGACGGCAAGTTAGGTTGGCAGACGGAAGATGTGGCGGAATCGATGAGCAGCTGGAGGTGGAAATCGCGTTCGGGAACAAGCGACTGAGCATGAGCCTGCTGATACTACCAGGGGTAGTGGATTCATTGGTGTTGGGATGGAACTTTCTAACACAAGTCGGTACCGAAATTAAGTGCGCTGGACACGAAGTGATAATACCGGCCAGGAATCGTCACAAGGGATGGCTCGAGGAGAAGTTGTCGGTGGCAGTCGTACAACGGGCAAGCGAAGATGACGACACGACGAAATTCCTGGAGGCAGAGCTATCGACTTTCAGCAGCATGAAGGGAGCATCAAACATGGCAGAGCATCAGATCACGATGAAAGACGACAAACCAATAAAGCAGCGATACTATCCCAAGAATCCGAAAGTTCAAGGGGAGATCAATGCGAGGGTGGACGAGCTTCTCCTAATGGGATACAAAGAACACTCAACAAGCCCATACAGTTCTCCCATCGTGATGGTTAAAAAAAACCGGGCAAATGGAGACTGTGCGTCGACTTTAGGCAAATAAACGCCAAATCTGTAAAGGATGCCTACCCGATGCCCCGAATAAATTATATTCTCGACCAACTGAGGGAAGCACGGTACATCAGCAGCTTGACCTAAAGGATGGGTACTGGCAAATCCCACTGAAAGCAGACAGCAGGCAGTAAACGGCGTTTACAGTGCCAGGGAAAGGTTTATTCCAATGGAAAGTAATGCCATTCGGACTTCATTAGGCGTCTGCGACCTTTCAACGGGTGCTGGACCAGGTGATCGGCCCCGAAATGTCGCCGCACGCATTTGCTTACCAGGACAACATCATAGTGATCGGGCGCTCGCTGGAAGAACACAAGGCCAACGTAAAGGAAGTGTTCCGACGACTAAAGGAGGCAAATCTGAGATTAAACCCGGAGAAGTGCCAATTTTTCAAGAAAGAGCTGTTATATCTCGGTCATCGAGTGACTAGCGAAGGAATAGGCACGGATCCGGAAAAGGTAGCAGCCATCGCCGAACTAGAACCACCATCGACAGTAAGAGAGCTCCGACAGTACCTGGGCGTAGCATCATGGTACCGCCGGTTTGTACCTGACTTCGCAAAAATAGTCAAACCTCTCAACGATCTGCTACGCAAGGGCAATAAATGGGTGTGGACTTAGAAACATCAGACGGCGTTCGAAGAGGTGAAGGCAAGACTCGTCGCAGACCCCGTACTGGCATGCCCGGATTTCGACAAACCATTCATCTTGCATACTGACGCAAGCGACTACGGCATCGGGGCAATCTTGACCCTGGAAACTGAACGAGGCGAAAAGGTAATCTCTTACTCAAGCCGAACGCTCAACGGCGCTGAGAAGAATTACTCAACGACCGAGAAGGAGTGCTTGGCAATTGTCTGGGCAATCCGAAAGCTCAAGCCGTATCTGGAAGGTTACCACTTTAAAGTAATAACCGACCACATGGCACTGAAGTGGCTCAACAGCATAGAGAGCCCTTCAGGGGGGATCGCCAGATGGGCCCTGGAGTTGCAGCAGTACGACTTCGAAATAGCGTACAGGAAAGGGTAACTCAACGTGGTGGCAGACGCTTTGTCAAGGCAGCCACTGCCGGAAACGCTTCGAGGGATCAAGGAGACGTCGGCGGCGGAAGCTTCTGCAGCATGCAGCTGGATTCTGGAAATGCGCGAAAAGATAAGGACCCAGCCGCAAAAGTATCCGGACTACGTGATGGAGGGTAACACCCTGTACAGGAATATACCTCATAGAGCGGGCAGCGAAGATGTTGCAACATGGAAGATGTGCGTCCCGAAAGCTCTACGGGAAACGGTGCTGAAGGAGAACCACGACTCACCGGCGGCTGGCCATGTAGGAAGCCGAAAGACAATAGCACGTCTGGCAGCCCGGTACTACTGGCCAGGAATGCACAGAGACGCCCGAGCCCACGTGCGAGTATGCGAGACATGCATGAGATTCAAGCCGAATCAGATGCAAATGGCTGGGAAAATGCTTACGCAGGTGCCAGAGGAACCATGGGCTACGGTATGTGCGGACTTCGTCGGACCCCTGCCGCGTTCGAAGCACGGCAACCAAATGCTGCTGGTATTGATAGACCGGTTCTCCAAGTGGACTGAGTTGGTGCCGCTGCGAAGCGCGAAGGCCGAGTTCCTAAAGAAAGCTTTTAAAGAACGCATAATCGCGAGGTATGGGGTCCCCAAAATAGTCATAACGGACAACGGAGTCCAGTTTACCAGCAAAACTTTTAAGAGTTTCCTGGCCGAAATGGGAGCCAAGCAACAGTTCACAGCTCCATACACCCCACAGGAGAACCCGACTGAGAGAGCCAATAGGACGGTGAAAACAATGATAGCGCAGTTCGCAGGGCAGAACCAAAGAGACTGGGACGAAAAATGGCCAGAAATCATGCTGGCAGTAAACACGAGCGTTTCAGAATCCACAGGTTACACACCGTCGTTCATTACCCAAGGCAGAGAACCAAGACTACCGAGCGCCCTATACGACAGAGAAACCGTAGGGACCGGACGACCGACAGAGACCCCGGAAGAGAAAGCAAACAAACTCAGGGAAATCTTCGAGATTGTAAGGCGGAACCTGGAGAAAGCATCGCAGGACCAGGCTAGGCATTATGACCTAAGGAGTGGGTGACGTCGTGTGGGCCAAGGAACACCACTTATCATAAGCGGCCGAGGGGTTCGCAGCAAAATTGGCCCCAAGATACGACGGACCTTACCAAGTCATAGGTTTTGCGTCACCAGTAATCTGCAAATTACGACACATAAGCACAAAGAAAGAGCGGACCATCCACGTAAGCGAGCTGAAACAGCAACAAACGGAAAACACAAGCGAGCGGCTACAGCAAGCAGACACAACAGATGCAAAACAACATTAAAAGTCCAAGGATACCCCCAAGGATGCCCAAAGGATACTATGGAAGGAGTCCAAGGATACCTCCAAGGATGCCCCAAGGATACTACGAAAGGAGTCCAAGGATACCTCCAAGGATGACCAAAGGATACTACGAAAGGATCCCAAGGATACCTCCAAGGATGCCCAAAGGATACTACGAAAGGAGTCCAAGGATACCCCCAAGGATGCCCAAAGGATACTACGAAAGGAGTCCAAGGATACCTCCAAGGATGCCCAAAGGATACTACGAAAGGAGTCCAAAGATACCTCCAAGGATGCCCAAAGGGTATTATGAAAGGATTCCAAGGATACCTCCAAGGATGCCCAAAGAATACTACGAAAGGAGTCAAAGGATACGTCCAAGGATTCCCAAAAGGTACTACGGAAAGAGTCCAACGATACCTGCAAGGATTCCCAAAGGATACTACGAACAAATTCCAAGGATACCTCCAAGGATTCGAAAGGGATACTACAAACCGACTCCAAGGATACTACAGGGCATCTACAAAGGCGCAATGAAACACATAAGGGACATCAGGAGAACGTTAAGGACACAAAGGGAGCGAACCAGAGCGTCTAAGGTCTCGATTGGGACTGATCGGAGGAAAGGAAAAAACACGCATCAAAAGTCTGCCGAAGGAAAACGGCACAGAGCAGAGAGCTGTACCGTAGATCTGGGTAGTAAGAAGGAGAGGCCGATGGTCGAGGCCTACCCGAACCTCGCGGCGGATCTCCGGGCGAGGCGTCCCCGAGCCGGTCATCAGCTCCGACAGCGACGTCGAGTTGGTGGAGGACCCGCGGGTGGATCAACGGCGATGGCGGCTTCGCAAAGCGGGCAACCGGGCCGACGGACGCATCCCGACTGGCGCGGCGGAGGTGGTGTGGGCCAGCGAAGAGCCGCCCCAGGACCAGCTGGGTCCCAGTAGCCATGCCGCGGCTGTGGTAGCGGCTACGTGGGAGTTTCGACGAAAGTGCGAGGCGCGAAGGCGGAGCGAGGAGCGGCGGTTAAAGGAGATGGAGGAGTCGCCGGAGTGGCAGGCCCAACTGCGGATGGCCGAGGAGGAGGTGCAGCAGCTGTGGGAAAACCCGGGGTACCCACCCACACCGAGGTATGCGCCCGAGCCCTGCATCCCGCCGCAAGAAGTGGCAGACGACTGGGCGTCCTCACCTCCGCGGTGGCTGCCCGAAATCCCGCCCAAACCGCGGTACGAGGGGTCACCACAGTGGACGCCAGCACGACCGCCCACGCCGAGGTTCGAGCAGCCACCACCGCAGCAGCAGCCACCACAGCGGCATCAGCTCGAACGCGAGCAGCCACCACCGCAGCAGCAGCCACCACCGCAGCAGCAGCCATCACCGCAGCAGCAGCCACCACCGCAGCAGCAACACATCCGGAAGGACATACCGGCGGCCCACGTGAGCCACAGCACCCGGACGTTCGTGGCCAACGGAGTAAGGTGGCGACATCAGACGGTTGTCTGGACCTGGCCGGAGGGACCCGTAGAGGAGACGGCAGCGACGGAGGAGCCCCGAATCTGGGAAGAAAGTGGTCCACGGGTGAGCCCGCTGGATCCCAGGACCCGTGGCAGACCGGAGCAGTGGGCGCCACCGACGCCGAGCACCGGACCAACAACGCCAAGGACAGGGCCATCGACGCCAATGCCTACCGGGAGCGCGACAGTAACCGCGGAGCCTCTGGAGCGAGGACCCTGGGTGTGGCCTAAGCCCGTGGAAAACGGCCGTCCTCGGCCGCCCGAAGTGTCCGAGGTGGTGGCACGGCCGAAATTATGGCGTATGGAGAGAGGGGCGCGCCTTTCGCGTCCGGTTGGGGCTGGCGGGCACGAGAGTGTTCGAGGAGCGGCCGAAATAGAATTTGAATAAAATGAACAAAACGGAGTTTGAAAACCGGCTTAAAACGGGAAACGCGGCTGAAACAGGTGCCAGAAGTAAGGGGCATACATGACAGCTCCAGCATCCTGAAATTCATACTGGGTTAATACAGGAAGCAGCCAAACGACACCAAAATACTCACCTGCAGCGAAGCAAATGCGAAGACCTCTCCGCACCAGCTCTCGAGTGTTGCCAGCGTGAAGCCAGGCTCAGCCGGCTGAGGACGATTGAAGGGCGAGAGAGAGAGACGAGAGGCGAGAGAGGTCGTGTGGAGAGAGAAAGGATGAAATAGAAAGGAGTGAGGAAATGCGAAAACTTACCTAGAAAGTTACAAAATCACCATGAGCCAGGGAAGGGGGCGCCTCGTTAGGCGATCGATTGGCACTAGATGAAAGTGCGATCGATGGGTACACGTCAAATGGTAATATCGGCCCAAGGTGGAAATATCGCAACGAGCAGGTGGCAACGCCGCACCGTCGGTATCGATAAACGAATAAACATCGAGCACGCATGAATTGTGTGACCAGGCGGAGGAACCAATAAAAGGAGTAGAACGCAGCAATGAGTAGCGAGCTGGGGATCGATAAACCACGAGTATCGATGTCCCAGTGGAGTCAGGGAGAATATCGGCGCGGGAGATTCAAATAGCTACGAGGAGGATGACCAGCGCTGTAGGAACTCAACGGAGTTAAGAGCGTCGAGGGAGCATCGAGGGAGCAACGAGGGAGCGCCGCGGGAATCACAAGGACTCGAAGGCAGGGATAAGCAAGGAAACGCCGGAGAGTAGGAACCAGTCTCAAATGTTTCCCGAAGTAAGGGGGGAATGTGAGGAGTTGAATAACTCCCCACAAATAGAAACAGCAGCAGATGGCCGGCCGCTAGTAACGTAGTAACGCGGCGAGGAGAGAGAGGGAGTTTGGAGACCAAGGGTGGAGATCGAGAGAGTTTGGAGACCAACGAAGGAGAGCGAGAGAGTTTGGAGACCAATGAAGAAGAGCGAGAGAGCTTGGAGACCAAGGATGGAGATCGAGAGAGAATGGAGACTTCGCGGGCAGAGCAAGAGCGCCGTGTGCAAAAGCGGATAACGGAACTCCACCGGACTTTGGACTCTCCGGTGAACTTTGGACCGGGAGAAGATAGCTGTGGGCAGAGCATCGATTGGAAGCGGTACGTGAAGGACAAGTGGGTCAACCAGGAGGCACGGACTTTGGACCCGGAGTGGAGAGATCCAGCGGGCCGTGCGCAAAAGGGAAATAACGGTTCCCGGAGGCCCTATATAAGGCCGCAGAGCGCTGGCAGCTGGATCGGTCGATCACAAGGAGTCAAACCGTCAAGATCACTCAGATACCAAAGTGAACAATCAAACATCCAGATAATCTACAAGGGAGCAACAGCAAGTCGAGTCGCCAGAGAAGCAGCGCCCTGGGAGCCTACGAGGAGCGAGGTTGCTACGTCGAGACGTTCGGGATTGGGATACCAGGAATCTCCGAATTGAGACGCAGGTAGCTGATATCCAGACGGCATCACACGGCTAGGTCAAGGCGGTCGATTAACCCTGTCCTCAAAGTCCTGGCGTTACGCCTGGAAAGAGTATAACAAGCCAGAAGGGAGAGCGGTCGATCGGTACGGTCTCGAGTGGAATTGTTCAGGAGAGCCCAACGGATTCGACTTGCGAGGTCCCGGAGCGGCGTGCCCGAACCCCGAGTATAACAAGCCAGAAGGGAGAGCGGTCGATCGGTACGGTCTCGAGTGGAATTATTCAGGAGAGCCCTACGGATTCGACTTGCGAGGTCCCAGAGCGGCGTGCCCGAACCCCGAGTACCAAAAGCCACGCAGAAACGTCCCGGACAAAAAGCAAAAGGGTGAGGCTAGGGTGGAACGTTCGTTTACACTAGGCGTGGAAGCGAGGTAAGGCGCGAGGCAGCTTCCTGGCGTTCCGCCTTGACTGTCCGCGCGGGCTGAGCAGAAACCCCAGTGGGACCATCCGGGACAGAGCAAGGGACAGGCGGCGGTGTGTCGAAAGGAGCGATCCTGGAGAGCGCAGCTTCTGTTCACCCTAGTCTGAGAACGGTGACGCTTCCCTAAACCCGTACGGCCGATACCCCTCGCGAGTCCGAGTCGTTACCAGCAGTCACCAAGTCACGAGTGAGAAGCGAACAGCGAGCGAGCGTCTTCAGGGAGCTGCGAGGATCTTCAGGGAGCGGCGAGGATCTTCAGGGAGCTGCGAGTATCTTCAGGGAGCTACAGGACTGGAGCACCGAGTCATCAAGGCGAGAGGTCGTCGAGTCAATCAGGACCGTCGGAAGCACCGAAGGTCACAAGCAACGAGTCAAGGCCAACCAAGCGACTAAGACACTTGTAATAATATACCCGCAATAAACCCAATACGAACCCGTAAATTCTTTGCTTTCTCACTGAGCTACTGGGCGGTCACGTTAATATAAATTTGGTGGGACGAACACACAATATACTGAGCTAGCCGCACAAATCTAGTTGCGAGCAGACCATAAAAATCAGTTCGTTACAGTGTGTCTCCTCGCATCTTCTGCATGTGACCTGCGTTGGTGATGCCGACTTGGTCTTTGAGAACTTGTTCTCCTGTGCGAAAACTTCCCGTTCCTTTTCAAGTTCTTCGTACTCACCGGCTAGGATCATTAGCGTATCCAGGTCCGACACTTTGTACGCTCTTAGGAAGATCCATAGGTTTGGGGAGCAGTTCTCTTTAATGACCCTTAATGTCTCTTTCGTAGAATAGCTAAGTGGCCTCACCATCGTTTGCATGTCGATCATGTAGTCCTTGAACGACTCGTTGAAGCCCTGCTTCCGTTGCCGGACCGGTGAAGAAATCTCTCGGCAGAAAATAGGTGTGGAAGCTTTCTATGAACTCTGCCCCATTCTTCATTGCTTGTTGTTGGCGATGAACCATTTCAAAGCCCTTCCCTTAAGCAATTCCGGCATCGCTCGGGGGATCATATCTAAGTCCAAGCCGTACGTGTTGGCGGACCATTCTACCTGCTCCAGGAATTCAAATGGTTTTTCCACCCCGTCGAACCTGAACGACCGTTCCCGAACCTGCTTAGCGACCTTTGCATAGTCCGACTGGCTTGGTTTCGGGGTCAGCGCTGCTGTTTTCCTATCTTGGCTTGACTCTCCTGTGGGCCTCTTTTTGCATGTTGTCAATGCTCAGGCTTGCCACTAGGTTGTCCCTTTCAGCGTTCGTTAACGTAATGCTTGAGCCGGCTCTGTCGTGGTATGTTGCTTCCAGCTCGGCCCAGATGTCAACGAGTTGTGGGTCGTTCTCCGTTTCTGAGTAGTATTCCGACAGTGCCTTCCTCATGTCGTCTAGCCTGCTCTCCAGGGCGACATTAAGCTTCTGTGCGACATGGGCAATGTCCTCCTTCTTAAGGCGGTAAATCCACTTCTATCCCATTTTTATTGTGCTGTTCTCACAGTTGGGACAATCACGTTGGGCGCCAGATGTAACGCACTGATGCGGCTAGCTCAGAAGATTGTGTGTTCGTCCCACCAAATTTATATGACGTGACTGCCCCGTAGATCAGTGAGAAAACACAGGGTTCGAATGGTAACAATGGGATTTATTCTCGTAGTATTGGTACAACGGGTGTGTGGCTGGGCTGGCCTCGGTATCTCCTTGCTCTGGTTCCGCCGGCTGCTGGTGCTCCTCGTCCTGGCTTGTTGTTGACTCGACCTCCGCTTGCTCCTGCGTCTCGGGACGGTCGTAGTGGCCGCCTCTGGTTGCCGACGCTCTGCCTTGGGGTAGCTTGTCACGCCTTGGACTCGCAGAGAGTTCGGCCTTGTGGGCTTAGGAAAGCGTCACCGTTCTCAGACTAGGGTGAACAAGCCTTGCTATCCAGGCCAACGCCTTTCAAGGCAATACCTGTCCTTGCTCTGTCCCGGACGGTCCCGCTAGGGACGCTGACAGTCAAGGCTATCGCCAGGAAGCTGCCTACCAGTTCACTTTGCTTTACGCCTAGCGCAGACGAACGTTCCACCCGGCTTCACCCCAATGCATGACGTCCGCGACGCTCATGTGCAACCCAATGATCTCCGCGCGGCGATGGTAACGTGGCTGCCGGTGATGTCTGCTGGCCTCGCTGCCGATGTCCGGTTTGGGCGGTTGCTGTTCGGGAACTTCGCCGGTAATCGCAGGGCTCTCCAGGCTCACGCCAAGTCCTGCTTGGTCGGGCAAGGTACGCCGGGTCTTAGAAAACTTTCCTCCCCGAGCTCACGGTTCTTCGTCGCAGGCCTCTTTCGCTTGACTCTGACAGACCCGCCGGGCGATTCGCCATGGTGTGGTCGTGACAAAGTTGGAAAACAAACGCCTTGACTTAGCCGTGTGATGCTTTCCGGACCTCAGCCACTTGAGTCTCAATTTGGAGATTCCTGATGTCCCAATCCCGAACGTCTTGACGTGGCGATCTTGCTCCTTGTATGCTTCACACGGCGCTGCTTCCGACGACTCGCCTTGTTGTGGCTCCCTCGTAGATTACTTGGTTGACTGACTTTTCACTTTGGTATCTTAACTGATCTTGATGGTTTGACTCCTCGTGATCGACTGATCCCGCTGCCAGCGCTCTGCGGCCTTATATAGGGCCTCCGGGAACCGTTATTCCGTGACTGCTGTTTGATGCACTTGTCCTTTTCGCACAGCTTCCAACCGATGTTCTGTCCACTGCCGTCCCGCTGGTTCCCGTGATGCTTGTGGCACGCCTGTGTGCCGCTGCACTGCCGAGATGTGGCACTTCTTCTCCCGGTCCACAGTTCACGGGAGAGTCCAAAGTCCGGTGGAGTTCCGTTATCCCCACATGGCACTCTTGCTCTGCCGTTTCCACTTTCTCCTTATCCGCTCCAAACTCCCTTCTTCTCCAACCGCTCCTCGCGGCGCACTTACTACGCAACTCCTCACATTCCCTCCTTAGTTCGGGAAATATTTAAAACTCGTTCCTACTCTCCGGCGTTTCCATGCACATCTTAGCCCTCGAGTCCTTGTGATGCTTCTTCCGATTCCCGCGGCGCTCCCTCGTTGCTCCCCCGATGATCCCTCGACGCTCTTAACTCCATTGAGTTTATACAGCGCTGGTCATCCTCCTCGTAGCTACTTGAAATCTCCCGCGCCGATATTTCCCATGTTTCCACTGACATCGATACTCATGGGCTATCGATCCCCAGCTCGCTGCTCATTGCTGCGTCCTACTCCTTTCCATGGTTCCTCCGTCTGGTCACACCATCCGTGCGTGATCGATGTTTCATCGACTATCGATACCGACGGAGCGGCGTTGCCACCTGCTCGTTGCGATATTTCCACCTTTTGCCGATATTTCCAGTTTGCGTGTGCCCATCGATCGCACTATCGTCCAGTGCCAACCGTGGCTCGTGGTGATTTTGATACTTTCGATCTGCCCGCACAGCTTCTGGCTTACTTGTCTTTTCCATTTTATTTTCTCAGCTCCTTCTAGCCTATGCCGTTCGTTGTTCTTAACCCCAAGTACAATGGCCCAGCGGCTTTGAATAACGTTTGGCTTTCGTTTGCAGCAGAGCTTTTCTGCCCGTGGTGAGTTGCACTTTTGGTTTCCTTTTTCCTTTTAACTGTTGGTGCGTTGCGTGTTCCTATCTTTTATGACCAACTGGATACGGTGTAGATCTGATTCTGCACCGTCCTCCACCTTTCCTCGGGTAACAACTAGACGAGCATTCCGGCGCATTTCGTATATAATCTCCGGATCCTACGGTGTATGTCTGGACTGCGCGACTTGTGTTGCTTGTCTCCCTCTTTGTGTTGTCCTCGTAAGTGTTCTTTCCGCCTGGCGTAATCGTGGATGACTCTGGCAAATACCCGACGCTGAATCCTGTTGCCTTGCGGTCGGGATCACCATCCATCCTTATCCACGTCCTTGTGACCTATCTTTCTAATTGTCCTTTCTGCGTGGCGTGTGGATGACTCTCGCTTAGGCCTGACGCATAATCCTGTAGCTTCGCAGTCCGGATCAATGTGAAATCCTTATCCATGTCCTTGGGACCTCTTGTTAGTCATCTGATGTGTCTGCCGTCTGCTCTTTTTGTTGTTGCTTGAGCTCGCCAATGTGAACGGTCCGTTCTTTATTTGAATGTGTGTGGCGTATTTTGCAGATCACCGGAGAGACGAAATCTACAACCTGGTAAGGGCCATCGTACCTCGGGGCTAGTTTCGCAGCGAATCCTTCAGCCGCTTTGGACAGGTGATGTTCCTTGGCCCACACTATGTCGCCCACCGCTGGTGACCATTGCCTCCTTCTCAGATTATAGTGTCTGGCTTGGTCCTGGGATGCCTTTTCCATATTTCGACGTACGATCTCGAATACCTCCCTCAGTTTTCCTTAGGGGTCTCCGTAGCTTGTCCCGTGCCTAGTTTCCTTATCATATAGGCTGCTGGGTAGACGTGGTTCCCTGCCCTGGGTAAGAAACGCCGGTGTATGGCCGGTGGATTCCGATGTGCTCGTGTTCACTGCTTCGGCCACTTCTCGTCCCAGTTTCCCTGCGAATTGCGCAATCATGGACTTTACTGTTCTGTTTGCTCGTTCGGTCGGATTCTCTTGTGGTGTGTATGGTGCGGTGAATTGTTGACTGATACCCATCTCAGCCAGGAAACTTTTAAAGATACGGCTTGCAAACTGCACTCCGTTGTCCGTTATGACCACCTTCGGGACCCCGTACCTTGCGATTATGCGCTCCCTAAACGCCTTCTTGAGCGACTCTGCTGTCGCATTGCGCAGGGGCACCAGTTCCGTCCATTTCGAAAATCTGTCTATCATGACCAGCAGCATTTGGTTCCCGTGCTTAGATCTTGGAAGGGGTCCAACGAAGTCTGCACATACCGTGGCTCATGGTTCCTCCGGCACTTGGGTCAACATCTTCCCGGCCGCCTGCATCTGGTTGGGCTTAAGCCGCAGGCAAATCTCGCATTTTCTTACGTGGGCTCGGGCGTCTCTATGCAAGCCTGGCCAGTAGTATCGGGCTGCCAACCGTGCAATTGTCCTCCGGCTTCCTACGTGTCCCGCAGCCGGTGCGTCGTGGTTTCCCTTAACACTGTTTCCCGTAGCGACTTTGGGACGCACATCTTCCATGACGCGACGTCTTCACTGCCTGCTCGGTGAGGTATGTTTCTGTACAGTGTCTCACCGTCCCTAACATAGTCCGGGTACTTCTGAGGTTGGGTCTTTATCTTTTCGCCAATGTCCTTGATTTAGCTGCACCCTCCTGAAGCTATTGTTGCCGATGCCTCTTTTAATCCTCGTAGCGTCTCTGGTAATGGTTGTCTTGATAATGCGTCGGCCACCACGTTTAGCTGACCCTTTCTGTACGCTATCTCAAAGTCGTACTGTTGTAGCTCCAGGGCCCATTTGGCGATCCTTCCCGTAGGGCTTTCGATGCTGTTAAGCCACTTCAGGGCCATGTGGTCGGTTACTACCTTAAAGTGGTACCCTTCCAGATATGGCCTGAGCTTTCGGATCGCCCAGACGATCGCCAAGCACTCCTTCTCCCTTGTTGAATAGTTCTTTTACGCGTCGTTCAGTGTTCGGCTCGAATAGGAGATTACTCTTTCGCCCTTTTCGGTGTCCTGGGTCAGTATTGCTCCGATGCCGTAGTCGCTGGCGTCTGCTTGCAGGATGAAAGTTCTACTGAAGTCCGGGCATGCTAGCACCGGATCTGCCACGAGTCTTGCCATTACTTCCTCAAACGCCATCTGGTGCTTTGGTGTCCACTCCCACTTACTGCCTTTGCGCAGCAGGTCATTCAGGGGTTTGACGATTCTGGAAAAATCTGGTACAAGCCGGCGATACCACGACGCTACTTCTAGATATTGCCGGAGCTCTTGGACGGTCGATGGCGGTTCCAGTTCAGCGATGGCGGCTTCTTTTCTGGATCTGTTCCTATTCCCTCGCTAGTCACTCGATGTCCGAGGTACAGCAGTTCCTTCTTAAAGAATCGCCATTTTTCTGGATTCAGCCTCAGGTTCGCTTCCCTTAGACGCCGGAACACTTATCTCAGGTTTCTTTTGTGTTCTTCTAGCGTGCTACCGATCACTATTATGCCATCCTGGTAAGCGAATGCGTGAGGTGACATCTCGGGGCCAATTTATTGATCCAAAGCCCGCTGAAACGTTGCCGACGCCGAGTGGAGTCCGCACGGCATTACCCTCCACTGAAATAGACCTTTGCCTGGTACCGTGAATGCCGTGTATTGACTGCTATTTTCTTCCAGTGGGATCTGCCGGTATCCATCCTTCAGGTCCAAATTGCTGATGTACCGTGCTTCACTTAGTTGTTCTAGGATGTAGTTTATGAGGGGCATTGGGTAGGCATCATTCACTGACTTCGCGTTGATCTGTCTGAAGTCGACACACAGTCTCCACTTGCCTGTCTTCTTTTTTACCATCACGATGGGGGAGCTGTATGGGCTCTTTGAATGCTCTATGAACCCCATTTGGAGAAGCTCGTCCACATTTGCGTTGATTTCCCCTTGGATTTTTGGGTTCTTGGGGTAGTATCTCTGCTTGATTGGCTTGTCATCCTTCATTTTGATCTGGTGTTCTGCCATATTCGATGTTGTTCCGTCATTGTGCTGAAGTCTGCCAGCTCTGCCTCCAGGAACGCTGTAGTATCGTCCAACTCGTTTACTTGTTGAACGACTGCTACCGATAGCTTCTGCTCGAGCCATTGTAATAGGTTAAAATGCTGAATTTCTTGTTCCTCCAATAATACGAGTCCGATTTGGTTTCTTTTTGGTATTCTTTATTAATGATTTTTATTTAATTTATATTTGGAGCAGAGCAGCCGTTGTTGCCTCTCTGAGTTCAAAAGAGTTTCTTCCCTAGCCTAATTTACTTAGCTAAAGAGGTCTAAGTCTCGTAGCGGCGCTGCCAACAGCGGCTGCGGAGAGACGGCCTATATATTCTTAAGTATATAGTTATGCTCACTTAGTCTGGAGCGCGGAGGTATATGCACATACATGAGGTCCGCTCGTGTTGCACTTATGCTGACACATGCAGTTCCGTTATCCCCACATGGCACTCTTGCTCTGCCGTTTCCACTTTCTCCTTATCCGCTCCTTGGTCTCCAAACTCTCTTAATCTCAATCCCTGGTCTCCAAACTCTCTTGTTCTCCATCCTTGGTCTCCAAACTCCCTTGTTCTCCATCCTTGGTCTCCAAACTCCCTTCTTCTCCAACCGCTCCTCGCGGCGCACTTACTACGCGAATTCGCCGCGTATCTGGTAAGCGGCCGGCCATCTGTTGCTGCTGCTGCTTAGATTTGTGGGGAGTTATTCAACTCCTCACATTCCCTCCTTAGTTCGGGAAATATTTAAAACTCGTTCCTACTCTCCGGCGTTTCCATGCACATCTTAGCCCTCGAGTCCTTGTGATGCTTCTTCCGATTCCCGCGGCGCTCCCTCGTTGCTCCCCCGATGATCCCTCGACGCTCTTAACTCCATTGAGTTTATACAGCGCTGGTCATCCTCCTCGTAGCTACTTGAAATCTCCCGCGCCGATATTTCCCATGTTTCCACTGACATCGATACTCATGGGCTATCGATCCCCAGCTCGCTGCTCATTGCTGCGTCCTACTCCTTTCCATGGTTCCTCCGCCTGGTCACACCATCCGTGCGTGATCGATGTTTCATCGACTATCGATACCGACGGAGCGGCGTTGCCACCTGCTCGTTGCGATATTTCCACCTTTTGCCGATATTTCCAGTTTGCGTGTGCCCATCGATCGCACTATCGTCCAGTGCCAATCGTGGCTCGTGGTGATTTTGCTACTTTCGATCTGCCCGCACAGCTTCTGGCTTACTTGTCTTTTCCATTTTATTTTCTCAGCTCCTTCTAGCCTATGCCGTTCGTTGTTCTTAACCCCAAGTACAATGGCCCAGCGGCTTTGAATAACGTTTGGCTTTCGTTTGCAGCAGAGCTTTTCTGCCCGTGGTGAGTTGCACTTTTGGTTTCCTTTTTCCTTTTAACTGTTGGTGCGTTGCGTGTTCCTATCTTTTATGACCAACTGGATACGGTGTAGATCTGATTCTGCACCGTCCTCCACCTTTCCTCGGGTAACAACTAGACGAGCATTCCGGCGCATTTTGTATTTAATCTCCGGATGCTACGGTGTATGTCTGGACTGCGCGACTTGTGTTGCTTGTCTCCCTCCGCGCATACTTTCTTCTACGTGGCGTAATCGGTTGACTCTGGCTCGCGGCCGACGCTGAATCCTGTTGCCTTGCGGGTGGATCCCTTATCGTTACTCGTGTCTTTGTGTTGTCCTCGCAAGTATTCTTTCCGCCTGGCGTAATCGTGGATAACTCTCGCTTAGGCCTGACGCATAATCCTGTAGCTTCGCAGTCCGGATCAATGTGAAATCCTTATCCACATCCTTGTGACCTCTTGTTAGTCATCTGATGTGTCTGCCGTCTGCTCTTTTTGTTGCTTGAGCTCGCCAATGTGAACGGTCCGTTCTTTCTTTGAATGTGTGTGGCGTATTTTGCAGATCACCGGAGAGACGAAATCTACAACCTGGTAAGGGCCATCGTACCTCGGGGCTAGTTTCGCAGCGAATCCTTCAGCCGCTTTGGACAGGTGATGTTTCTTGGCCCACACTATGTCGCCCACCGCTGGTGACCATTGCCTCCTTCTCAGATTATAGTGTCTGGCTTGGTCCTGGGATGCCTTTTCCATATTTCGACGTACGATCTCGAATACCTCCCTCAGTTTGTTGGCATTTTCCTTAGGGGTCTCCGTAGCTTGTCCCGTGCCGAGGGTTTCCTTATAATATAGGCTTCTGGGTAGACGTGGTTCCCTGCCCTGGGTAAGAAACGCCGGTGTATGGCCGATGGATTCCGATGTGCTCGTGTTCACTGCTAGCATAATCTTCGGCCACTTCTCGTCCCAGTTTCTGTGGTCCTGCCCTGCGAATTGCGCAATCATGGTCTTTACTGTTCTGTTTGCTCTTTCGGTCGGATTCTCTTGTGGTGTGTATGGTGCGGTGAATTGTTGACTGATACCCATCTCAGCCAGGAATCTTTTAAAGATACGGCTTGCAAACTGCACTCCGTTGTCCGTTATGACCACCTTCGGGACCCCGTACCTTGCGATTATGCGCTCCCTAAACGCCTTCTTGAGCGACTCTGCTGTCGCATTGCGCAGGGGCACCAGTTCCGTCCATTTCGAAAATCTGTCTATCATGACCAGCAGCATTTGGTTCCCGTGCTTAGATCTTGGAAGGGGTCCAACGAAGTCTGCACATACCGTGGCTCATGGTTCCTCCGGCACTTGGGTCAACATCTTCCCGGCCGCCTGCATCTGGTTGGGCTTAAGCCGCAGGCAAATCTCGCATTTTCTTACGTGGGCTCGGGCGTCTCTATGCATGCCTGGCCAGTAGTATCGGGCTGCCAACCGTGCAATTGTCCTCCGGCTTCCTACGTGTCCCGCAGCCGGTGCGTCGTGGTTTCCCTCAACACTGTTTTCCGTAGCGACTTTGGGACGCACATCTTCCATGACGCGACGTCTTCACTGCCTGCGCGGTGAGGTATGTTTCTGTACAGTGTCTCACCGTCCCTAACATAGTCCGGGTACTTCTGAGGTTGGGTCTTTATCTTTTCGCCCATGTCCTTGATCCAGCTGCACCCTCCTGAAGCTATTGTTGCCGATGCCTCTTTTAATCCTCGTAGCGTCTCTGGTAATGGTTGTCTTGATAATGCGTCGGCCACCACGTTTAGCTGACCCTTTCTGTACGCTATCTCAAAGTCGTACTGTTGTAGCTCCAGGGCCCATTTGGCGATCCTTCCTGTAGGGCTTTCGATGCTGTTAAGCCACTTCAGGGCCATGTGGTCGGTTACTACCTTAAAGTGGTACCCTTCCAGATATGGCCTGAGCTTTCGGATCGCCCAGACGATCGCCAAGCACTCCTTCTCCCTTGTTGAATAGTTCTTTTACGCGTCGTTCAGTGTTCGGCTCGAATAGGAGATTACTCTTTCGCCCTTTTCGGAGTCCTGGGTTAGTATTGCTCCGATGCCGTAGTCGCTGGCGTCTGCTTGCAGGATGAAAGTTCTACTGAAGTCCGGGCATGCTAGCACCGGATCTGCCACGAGTCTTGCCATTACTTCCTCAAACGCCATCTGGTGCTTTGGTGTCCACTCCCACTTACTGCCTTTGCGCAGCAGGTCATTCAGGGGTTTGACGATTCTGGAAAAATCTGGTACAAGCCGGCGATACCACGACGCTACTTCTAGATATTGCCGGAGCTCTTGGACGGTCGATAGCGGTTCCAGTTCAGCGATGGCGGCTTCTTTTCTGGATCTGTTCCTATTCCCTCGCTAGTCACTCGATGTCCGAGGTACAGCAGTTCCTTCTTAAAGAATCGCCATTTTTCTGGATTCAGCCTCAGGTTCGCTTCCCTTAGACGCCGGAACACTTATCTCAGGTTTCTTTTGTGTGGTTTCTGTCTAGCGTGCTACCGATCACTATTATGCCATCCTGGTAAGCGAATGCGTGAGGTGACATCTCGGGGCCAATTTATTGGTCCAAAGCCCGCTGAAACGTTGCCGACGCCGAGTGGAGTCCGCACGGCATTACCCTCTACTGAAATAGACCTTTGCCTGGTACCGTGAATGCCGTGTATTGCCTGCTATTTTCTTCCAGTGGGATCTGCCGGTATCCATCCTTCAGGTCCAAATTGCTGATGTACCGTGCTTCACTTAGTTGTTCTAGGATGTAGTTTATGAGGGGCATTGGGTAGGCATCATTCACTGACTTCGCGTTGATCTGTCTGAAGTCGACACACAGTCTCCACTTGCCTGTCTTCTTTTTTACCATCACGATGGGGGAGCTGTATGGGCTCTTTGAATGCTCTATGAACCCCATTTGGAGAAGCTCGTCCACATTTGCGTTGATTTCCCCTTGGATTTTTGGGTTCTTGGGGTAGTATCTCTGCTTGATTGGCTTGTCATCCTTCATTTTGATCTGGTGTTCTGCCATATTCGATGTTGTTCCGTCATTGTGCTGAAGTCTGCCAGCTCTGCCTCCAGGAACGCTGTAGTATCGTCCAACTCGTTTACTTGTTGAACGACTGCTACCGATAGCTTCTGCTCGAGCCATTGTAATAGGTTAAAATGCTGAATTTCTTGTTCCTCCAATAATACGAGTCCGATTTGGTTTCTTTTTGGTATTCTTTATTAATGATTTTTATTTAATTTATATTTGGAGCAGAGCAGCCGTTGTTGCCTCTCTGAGTTCAAAAGAGTTTCTTCCCTAGCCTAATTTACTTAGCTAAAGAGGTCTAAGTCTCTTAGCGGCGCTGCCAACAGCGGCTGCGGAGAGACGGCCTATATATTCTTAAGTATATAGTTATGCTCACTTAGTCTGGAGCGCGGAGGTATATGCACATACATGAGGTCCGCTCGTGTTGCACTTATGCTGACACATGCAGTTCCGTTATCCCCACATGGCACTCTTGCTCTGCCGTTTCCACTTTCTCCTTATCCGCTCCTTGGTCTCCAAACTCTCTTAATCTCAATCCCTGGTCTCCAAACTCTCTTGTTCTCCATCCTTGGTCTCCAAACTCCCTTGTTCTCCATCCTTGGTCTCCAAACTCCCTTCTTCTCCAACCGCTCCTCGCGGCGCACTTACTACGCGAATTCGCCGCGTATCTGGTAAGCGGCCGGCCATCTGTTGCTGCTGCTGCTTAGATTTGTGGGGAGTTATTCAACTCCTCACATTCCCTCCTTAGTTCGGGAACTATTTAAAACTCGTTCCTACTCTCCGGCGTTTCCATGCACATCTTAGCCCTCGAGTCCTTGTGATGCTTCTTCCGATTTCCGCGGCGCTCCCTCGTTGCTCCCCCGATGATCCCTCGACGTCCTACTCCTTTCCATGGTTCCTCCGCCTGGTCACACCATCCGTGCGTGATCGATGTTTCATCGACTATCGATACCGACGGAGCGGCGTTGCCACCTGCTCGTTGCGATATTTCCACCTTTTGCCGATATTTCCAGTTTGCGTGTGCCCATCGATCGCACTATCGTCCAGTGCCAATCGTGGCTCGTGGTGATTTTGCTACTTTCGATCTGCCCGCACAGCTTCTGGCTTACTTGTCTTTTCCATTTTATTTTCTCAGCTCCTTCTAGCCTATGCCGTTCGTTGTTCTTAACCCCAAGTACAATGGCCCAGCGGCTTTGAATAACGTTTGGCTTTCGTTTGCAGCAGAGCTTTTCTGCCCGTGGTGAGTTGCACTTTTGGTTTCCTTTTTCCTTTTAACTGTTGGTGCGTTGCGTGTTCCTATCTTTTATGACCAACTGGATACGGTGTAGATCTGATTCTGCACCGTCCTCCACCTTTCCTCGGGTAACAACTAGACGAGCATTCCGGCGCGTTTCGTATATAATCTCCGGATGCTACGGTGTATGTCTGGACTGCGCGACTTGTGTTGCTTTCTTCTACGTGGCGTAATCGGTTGACTCTGGCTCGCAGCCGACGCTGAATCCTGTTGCCTTGCGGGTGGATCCCTTATCGTTACTCGTGTCTTTGTGTTGTCCTCGCAAGTGTTCTTTCCGCCTGGCGTAATCGTGGATGACTCTGGCAAATACCCGACGCTGAATCCTGTTGCCTTGCGGTCGGGATCACCATCCATCCTTATCCACGTCCTTGTGACCTATCTTTCTAATTGTCCTTTCTGCGTGGCGTGTGGATGACTCTCGCTTAGGCCTGACGCATAATCCTGTAGCTTCGCAGACCGGATCAATGTGAAATCCTTATCCATGTCCTTGGGACCTCTTGTTAGTCATCTGATGTGTCTGCCGTCTGCCCTTTTTGTTGTTGCTTGAGCTCGCCAATGTGAACGGTCCGTTCTTTATTTGAATGTGTGTGGCGTATTTTGCAGATCACCGGAGAGACGTCGTGGTAGCGTCTGCTTGCAGGATGAAAGTTCTACTGAAGTCCGGGCATTCTAGCACCGGATCTGCCACGAGTCTTGCCATTACTTCCTCAAACGCCATCTGGTGCTTTGGTGTCCACTCCCACTTACTGCCTTTGCGCAGCAGGTCATTCAGGGGTTTGACGATCCTGGAAAAATCTGGTACAAGCCGGCGGTACCACGACGCTACTTCTAGATGTTGCCGGAGCTCTTGGACGGTCGATGGCGGTTCCAGTTCAGCGATGGCGGCTTCTTTTCTGGATCTGTTCCTATTCCCTCGCTGGTCACTCGATGTCCGAGGTACAGCAGTTCCTTCTTAAAGAATCGCCATTTTTCTGGATTCAGCCTCAGGCTCGCTTCCCTTAGACGCCGGAACACTTATCTCAGGTTTTTTTTGTGTTCTTCTAGCGTGCGACCGATCACTATTATGCCATCCTGGTAAGCGAATGCGTGAGGTGACATCTCGGGGCTAATTAATTGGTCCAAAGCCCGCTGAAACGTTGCCGACGCCGAGTGGAGTCCGCACGGCATTACCCTCTACTGAAATAGACCTTTGCCTGGTACCGTGAATGCCGTGTATTGCCTGCTATTTTCTTCCAGTGGGATCTGCCGGTATCCATCCTTCAGGTCCAAACTGCTGATGTACCGTGCTTCCCTTAGTTGTTCTAGGATGTAGTTTATGAGGGGCGTTGGGTAGGCATCCTTCACTGACTTCGCGTTGATCTGTCTGAAGTCGACACACAGTCTCCACTTGCCTGTCTTCTTTTTTACCATCACGATGGGGGAGCTGTATGGGCTCTTTGAATGCTCTATGAACCCCATTCGGAGAAGCTCGTCCACCTTTGCGTTGATTTCCCCTTGGATTTTTGATTGGCTTGTCATCCTTCATTTTGATCTGGTGTTCTGCCGTATTCGATGTTGTTCCGTCATTGTGCTGAAGTCTGCCAGCTCTGCCTCCTGGAACGCTGTAGTATCGTCCAACTCGTTTACTTGTTGAACGACTGCTACCGATAGCTTCTGCTCGAGCCATTGTAATAGGTTAAAATGCTGAAATTCTGGTTCCTCCAATAATAGGAGTCCGATTTGGTTTCTTTTTGGTATTCTTTATTAATGATTTTTATTTCATTTATATTTGGAGCAGAGCAGCCGTTGTTGCCTCTCTGAGTTCAAAAGCGTTTCTTCCCTAGCCTGATTTACTTAGCTAAAGAGGTCTAAGTCTCGTAGCGGCGCTGCCAACAGCGGCTGCGGAGAGACGGCCTATATATTCTTAAGTATATAGCTATGCTCACTTAGTCTGGAGCGCGGAGGTATATGCACATACATGAGGTCCGCTCGTGTTGCACTTATGCTGACACATGCACTTTCAGCGTGTGAGGCAAGGCACAGCGAGCGGTTCGTATTTCGGGTACTTAGGTTGATGACCGAGACCCTGAATTGTATAAACACTGCGACAAAGTGTTACAGTGCGAGCCCTTTTAGTACTCTTGGTACAGTGGGTGGTCAATATATATATTTTATATGTGTGCATATTACACCATCCATTGTGTCGGTTCCTGGCTGGTATTATTATCTCGTGTCCAGCACACCTTATCTCGGTTCCGACTTGTTTCAGGAAGTTCCATCCCAACACCAACGGATTCACTACTCCGGGTAAAATCAACAGGGTCATGGTCACTTGTTTGTTGCCGAATTTGACCTCCACCTCGTGCTGCTCATTAATTCCGCCGCATCTTCCGTCTGCCAACCTAACTTGCCTTCTCATCCTTGTAATCCTTCCTAGAGCAGCAATATTGTCCGCCATTTCTTCGCTAACGAAACTTGCCGTTGCTCCGGTGTCGATTGTGGCTTTGTAGCTGTTCCCACCAATCATCACAGCTGCGGACAACGGCTGCTCCTCCTCGATTAGGTTGCCCGTTAGTTTGGAGAGGTAGCATAGTGCGATCCCCGCTCGCCTCTCTGCGGCTGAGAGCTGGCAATTTCCCGATCGTTGGCAGCAATGGACGCTCCTGACCTTGCCGCATATCCAGCAGAATAAAAGCCGTTGGTTTCGACAGCCTCTTGCCCAGTGTCCGTTCCCCCCACATTTCCGACAGACCTCCTGCGGGTCTGTGATATGGGTGGCATCTTGTGGCCTCTGTGTGTTGCTTGGCGGCCTCCACAAGGTATTGTTTGGCTGTCTCTGTTGCTGTGGGGGTGGTGTCCATTGGCCTCCGCGTTTTGCGTCTGTTGCCAGCTGTCGTCTGGCTTGGTGTGGTGGTGACCATTGGTCATTTCCTCGAGAGTCCTGGTTGTGTGTCTCCTCGCATCTTCTGCATGTGACCTGCGTTGGTGATGCCGACTTGGTCTTTGAGAACTTGTTCTCCTGTGCGAAAATTTCCCCTTCCTTTTCAAGTTCTTCGTACTCATCGGCTAGGATCATTAGCGTATCCAGGTCCGACACTTTGTACGCTCTTAGGAAGATCCATAGGTTTGGGGAGCAGTTCTCTTTAATGACCCTTAATGTCTCTTTCGTAGAATAGCTAAGTGGCCTCACCATCGTCTGCATGTCGATCATGTAGTCCTTGAACGACTCGTTGAAGCCCTGCTTCCGTTGCCGGACCGGTGAAGAAATCTCTAGGCAGAAAATAGGTGTGGAATCTTTCTATGAACTCTGCCCCATTCTCCATTGCTTGTTGTTGGCGATGAACCATTTCAAAGCCCTTCCCTTAAGCAATTCCGGCATCGCTCGGGGGATCATGTCTAAGTCCAAGCCGTTCGTGTTGGCGGACCATTCTACCTGCTCCAGGAATTCTAATGGTTTTTACGCCCCGTCGAACCTTAACGACCGTTCCCGAACCTGTTTAGCGACCTTTGCATAGTCCGACTTGCTTGGTTTCGGGGTCAGCGCTGCTGTTTTCCTATCTTGGCTTGACTCTCCTGTGGGCCTCTTTTTGCATGTTGTCAATGCTCAGGCTTGCCACTAGGTTGTCCCCTTCAGCGTTCGTTAACGTAATGCTTGAGCCGGCTCAGTCGTGGTATGTTGCTTCCAGCTCGGCCCAGATGTCGACGAGTTGTGGGTCGTTCTCCGTTTCTGAGTAGTATTCCGACAGTGCCTTCCTCATATCGTCTAGCCTGCTCTCCAGGGCGACATTAAGCTTCTGTGCGACATGGGCAATGTCCTCCTTCTTAAGGCGGTAAATCCACTTCTTTCCCATTTTTATTGTGCTGTTCTCACAGTTGGGACAATCACGTTGGGCGCCAGATGTAACGCACTGATGCGGCTAGCTCAGAAGAAAAAAAAAAAAAAAAAAAAAAAAAAAAGAAGATTGTGTGTTCGTCCCACCAAATTTATATGACGTGACTGCCCCGTAGATCAGTGAGAAAACACAGGGTTCGAATGGTAACAATGGGATTTATTCTCGTAGTATTAGTACAACGGGTGTGTGGCTGGGCTGGCCTCGGTATCTCCTTGCTCTGGTTCCGCCGGATGCTGATGCTCCTCGTCCTGGCTTGTTGTTGACTCGACCTCCGCTGGCTCCTGCGTCTCGGGACGCTCATAGTGGCCGCCTCTGGTTGCCGACGCTCTGCCTCGGGGTAGCTTGTCACGCCTTGGACTCGCAGAGAGTTCGGCCTTGTGGGCTTAGGAAAGCGTCACCGTTCTCAGACTAGGGTGAACAAGCCTTGCTATCCAGGCCAACGCCTTTCGAGGCAATACCTGTCCCTTGCTCTGTCCCGGACGGTCCCGCTAGGGACGCTGACAGTCAAGGCTATCGCCAGGAAGCTGCTACCAGTTCACTTTGCTTTACGCCTAGCGCAGACGAACGTTCCACCCGGCTTCACCCCAATGCATTACGTCCGCGACTCTCATGCGCTCCCCAATGATCTCCGCGCGGCGATGGTAACGTGGCTGCCGGTGATGTCTGCTGGCGTCGATGCCGATGTCCGGTTTGGGCGGTTGCTGTTCGGGAACTTCGCCGGTAATCGCAGGGCTCTCCAGGCTCACGCCAGGTCCTGCTTGGTCGGGCAAGGTACGCTGGGTCTTAGAAAACTTTCCTCCCGAGCTCACGGTTCTTCGTCGCAGGCCTCTTTCGCTTGACTCTGACAGACCCGCCGGGCGATTCGCCAGGGTGTGGTCATGACAAAGTTGGAAAACAAACGCCTTTACTTAGCCGTGTGATGCTTTCCGGACCTCAGCCACTTGAGTCTCAATTCGGAGATTCCTGAGATCCCAATCCCGAACGTCTCGACGTGGCGATCTTGCTCCTTGTATGCTTCACACGGCGCTGCTTCCGACGACTCGCCTTGTTGTGGCTCCCTCGTAGATTACTTGGTTGACTGACTGTTCACTTTGGTATCTTAACTGATCTTGATGGTTTGACTCCTCGTGATCGACTGATCCCGCAGCCAGCGCTCTGCGGCCTTATATAGGGCCCCTGGGAACAGTTATTCCCCTTTTACGCACGGCCCGCTAAATCTCTCCACTCCGTGTCCAAAGTCCGTGACTGCTGTTTGACGCACTTGTCCTTTCCGCACAGCTTCCAACCGATGTTCTGCCCACTGCCGTCCCGCTGGTTCCCGTAATGCTTATGGCACGCCTGTGTGGCGCTCCACTGCCGAGATGTGGCACTTCCTCTCCCGGTCCACAGTTCACGGCAGAGCCCAAAGTCCTGTAGAGTTCCGTTATCCCCACATGGCACTCTTGCTCTGCCGTTTCCACTTTCTCCTTATCCGCTCCTTCGTCTCCAAACTCTCTTAATCTGCATCCCTGGCATCCAAACTCCCTTCTTCTCCAACCGCTCCTCGCCGCGCCCTTACTACGCGAATTCGCCGCGTATCTGGTAAGCGGCCGGCCATCTGTTGCTGCTGCTGCTTAGATTTGTGGGGAGTTATTCAACTCCTCACATTCCCTCCTTACTTCGGGAAATATTTAAAACTCGTTCCTACTCTCCGGCGTTTCCATGCACATCTTAGCCCTCGAGTCCTTGTGATGCTCCTTCCGATTCCCGCGGCGCTCCCTCGTTGCTCCCCCGATGCTCCCTCGACGCTCTTAACTCCATTGAGTTTATACAGCGCTGGTCATCCTCCTCGTAGCTACTTGAAATCTCCCGCGCCGATATTTCCCATGTGTCCAATGACATCGATACTCATGGGCTATCGATCCCCAGCTCGCTGCTCATTGCTGCGTCCCACTCCTTTCCATGGTTCCTCCGCCTGGTCACACCATCCGTGCGTGATCGATGTTTCATCGACTATCGATACCGACGGAGCGGCGTTGCCACCTGCTCGTTGCGATATTTCCACCTTTTGCCGATATTTCCAGTTTGCGTGTGCCCATCGATCGCACTATCGTCCAGTGCCAATCGTGGCTCGTGGTGATTTTCCTACTTTCGATCTGCCCGCACAGCTTCTGGCTTACTTGTCTTTTCCATTTTATTTTCTCAGCTCCTTCTAGCCTATGTCGTTCGTTGTTCTTAACCCCGAGTACAATGGCCTAGCGGCTTTGAACAACGTTTGGCTTTCGTTTGCAGCAGAGCTTTTCTGCCCGTGGTGAGTTGCACTTTTGGTTTCCTTTTTCCTTTTAACTGTTGGTGCGATGCGTGTTCCTATCTTTTATGACCAACTGGATACGGTGTAGATCTGATTCTGCACCGTCCTCCACCTTTCCTCGAGTAACAACTAGACGACCATTCCGGCGCATTCCGTATATAATCTCCGGATGCTACGGTGTATGTCTGGACTGCGCGACTTGTGTTGCTTGTCTCCCTCCGCGCATACTTTCTTCTACGTGGCGTAATCGGTTGACTCTGGCTCGCGGCCGACGCTGATTCCTGTTGCCTTGCGGGTGGATCCCTTATCGTTACTCGTGTCTTTGTGTTGTCCTCGTAAGTGTCCTTTCCGCCTGGCGTAATCGTGGATGACTCTCGCTTAGGCCTGACGCATAATCCTGTAGCTTCGCAGTCCGGATCAATGTGAAATCCTTATCCACATCCTTGTGACCTCTTGTTAGTCATCTGATGTGTCTGCCGTCTGCTCTTTTTGTTGCTTGAGCTCGCCAATGTGAACGGTCCGTTCTTTCTTTGAATGTGTGTGGCGTATTTTGCAGATCACCGGAGAGACGAAATCTACAACCTGGTAAGGGCCATCGTACCTCGGGGCTAGTTTCGCAGCGAATCCTTCAGCCGCTTTGGACAGGTGATGTTTCTTGGCCCACACTATGTCGCCCACCGCTGGTGACCATTGCCTCCTTCTCAGATTATAGTGTCTGGCTTGGTCCTGGGATGCCTTTTCCATATTTCGACGTACGATCTCGAATACCTCCCTCAGTTTGTTGGCATTTTCCTTAGGGGTCTCCGTAGCTTGTCCCGTGCCTAGGGTTTCCTTATAATATAGGCTTCTGGGTAGACGTGGTTCCCTGCCCTGGGTAAGAAACGCCGGTGTATGGCCGATGGATTCCGATGTGCTCGTGTTCACTGCTAGCATAATCTTCGGCCACTTCTCGTCCCAGTTTCTGTGGTCCTGCCCTGCGAATTGCGCAATCATGGTCTTTACTGTTCTGTTTGCTCGTTCGGTCGGATTCTTTTGTGGTGTGTATGGTGCGGTGAATTGTTGACTGATACCCATCTCAGCCAGGAATCTTTTAAAGATACGGCTTGCAAACTGCACTCCGTTGTCCGTTATGACCACCTTCGGGACCCCGTACCTTGCGATTATGCGCTCCCTAAACGCCTTCTTGAGCGACTCTGCTGTCGCACTGCGCAGGGGCACCAGTTCCGTCCATTTCGAAAATCTGTCTATCATGACCAGCAGCATTTGGTTCCCGTGCTTAGATCTTGGAAGGGGTCCAACGAAGTCTGCACATACCGTGGTTCATGGTTCCTCCGGCACCGCAGGCAAATCTCGCATTTTCTTACGTGGGCTCAGGCGTCTCTATGCATGCCTGGCCAGTAGTATCGGGCTGCCAACCGTGCAATTGTCCTCGGGCTTCCTACGTGTCCCGCAGCCGGTGCGTCGTGGTTTCCCTCAACACTGTTTCCCGTAGTGACTTTGGGACGCACATCTTCCATGACGCGACGTCTTTACTGCCTGCTCGGTGAGGTATGTTTCTGTACAGTGTCTCACCGTCCCTAACATAGTCCGGGTACTTCTGAGGTTGGGTCCTTATCTTTTCGCCCATGTCCTTGATTCAGCTGCACCCTCCTGAAGCTATTGTTGCCGATGCCTCTTTTAATCCTCATAGCGTCTCTGGTAATGGTTGTCTTGATAATGCGTCGGCCACCACGTTTAGCTGACCCTTTCTGTACGCTATCTCAAAGTCGTACTGTTGTAGCTCCAGGGCCCATTTGGCGATCCTTCCTGTAGGGCTTTCGATGCTGTTAAGCCACTTCAGGGCCATGTGGTCGGTTACTACCTTAAGGTGGTACCCTTCCAGATATGGCCTGAGCTTTCGGATCGCCCAGACGATCGCCAAGCACTCCTTCTCCGTTGTTGAATAGTTTTTTTCCGCGCCGTTCAGTGTTCGGCTCGAATAGGAGATTACTCTTTCGCCCTTTTCGGTGTCCTGGGTCAGTATTGCTCCGATGTCGTAGTCGCTGGCGTCTGCTTGCAGGATGAAAGTTCTACTGAAGTCCGGGCATGCTAGCACCGGATCTGCCACGAGTCTTGCCATTACTTCCTCAAACGCCATCTGGTGCTTTGGTGTCCACTGCCACTTACTGCCTTTACGCAGCAGTTCATTCAGGGGTTTGACGATTCTGGAAAAATCTGGTACAAGCCGGCGGTACCACGACGCTACTTCTAGATATTGCCGGAGCTCTTGGACGGTCGATGGCGGTTCCAGTTCAGCGATGGCGGCTTCTTTTCTAGATCTGTTCCTATTCCCTCGTAAGTCACTCGATGTCCGAGGTACAGCAGTTCCTTTTTAAAGAATCGCCATTTTTCTGGTTTCAGCCTCAGGTTAGCTTCCCTTAGACGCCGGAACACTTATCTCAGGTTTCTTTTGTGTTCTTCTAGCGTGCGACCGATCACTATTATGCCATCCTGGTAAGCGAATGCGTGAGGTGACATCTCGGGGCCAATTAATTGGTCCAAAGCCCGCTGAAACGTTGCCGACGCCGAGTGGAGTCCGCACGGCATTACCCTCCACTGAAATAGACCTTTGCCTGGTACCGTGAATGCCGTGTATTGCCTGCTATTTTCTTCCAGTGGGATCTGCCGGTATCCATCATTCAGGTCCAAACTGCTGATGTACCGTGCTTCCCTTAGTTGTTCTAGGATGTAGTTTATGCGGGGCGTTGGGTAGGCATCCTTCACTGACTTCGCGTTGATCTGTCTGAAGTCGACACACAGTCTCCACTTGCCTGTCTTCTTTTTTACCATCACGATGGGGGAGCTGTATGGGCTCTTTGAATGCTCTATGAACCCCATTTGGAGAAGCTCGTCCACCTTTGCGTTGATTTCCCCTTGGATTTTTGGGTTCTTGGGGTAGTATCTCTGCTTGATTGGCTTGTCATCCTTCATTTTGATCTGGTGTTCTGCCATATTCGATGTTGTTCCGTCATTGTGCTGAAGTCTGCCAGCTCTGCCTCCAGGAACGCTGTAGTATCGTCCAACTCGTTTACTTGTTGAACGACTGCTACCGATAGCTTCTGCTCGAGCCATTGTAATAGGTTAAAATGCTGAATTTCTTGTTCCTCCAATAATACGAGTCCGATTTGGTTTCTTTTTGGTATTCTTTATTAATGATTTTTATTTAATTTATATTTGGAGCAGAACAGCCGTTGTTGCCTCTCTGAGTTCAAAAGAGTTTCTTCCCTAGCCTAATTTACTTAGCTAAAGAGGTCTAAGTCTCGTAGCGGCGCTGCCAACAGCGGCTGCGGAGAGACGGCCAATATATTCTTAAGTATATAGCTATGCTCACTTAGTCTGGAGCGCGGAGGTATATGCACATACATGAGGTCCGCTCGTGTTGCACTTATGCTGACACATGCACTTTCAGCGTGTGAGCCAAGGCACAGCGAGCGGTTCGTATTTCGGGCACATAGGTTGATGACCGAGACCCTGAATTGTATAAACACTGCGACAAAGTGTTACAGTGCGTGCCCTTTTAGTACTCTTGGTAAAGTGGGTGGTAAGTATATATATTTTATATGTGTGCATATTACACCATCCATTGTGTCGGTTCCTGGCTGGTATTATTATCTCGTGTCCAGCACACCTTATCTCGGTTCCGACTTGTTTCAGAAGGTTCCATCCCAACACCAACGGATTCACTACTCCGGGAAAAATCAACAGGGTCATGGTCACTTGTTTGTTGCCGAATTTGACCTCCACCTCGTGCTGCTCATTAATTCCGCCGCATCTTCCGTCTGCCAACCTAACTTGCCTTCTCATCCTTGTAATCCTTCCTAGAGCAGCAATATTGTCCGCCATTTCTTCGCTAACGAAGCTTGCCGTTGCTCCGGTGTCGATTGTGGCTTTGTAGCTGTTCCCACCAATCATCACAGCTGCGGACAACGGCTGCTCCTCCTCGATTAGGTTGCCCATTAGTTTGGAGAGGTAGCATAGTGCGATCCCCGCTCGCCTCTCTGCGGCTGAGAGCTGGCCATTTCCCGATCGTTGGCAGCAATGGACGCTCCTGACCTTGCCGCATATCCAGCAGAATAACAGCCGTTGGTTTCGACAGCCTCTAGCCCAGTGTCCGTTCCCCCCACATTTCCGACAGGCCTTCTGCGGGTCTGTGATATGGGTGGCATCTTGTAGCCTCTGTGTGTTACTTGGCGGCCTCCACAAGGTATTGTTTGGCTGTCTCTGTTGCTGTGGGGGTGGTGTCCATTGGCCTCCGCGTTTTGCGTCTCTTGCCAGCTGTCGTCTGGCTTGGTGTGGTGGTGACCATTGGTCATTTCCTCGAGAGTCCTGGTTGTGTGTCTCCTCGCATCTTCTGCATGTGACCTGCGTTGGTGATGCCGACTTGGTCTTTGAGAACCTGTTCTCCTGTGCGAAAACTTCCCGTTCCTTTTCAAGTTCTTCGTACTCATCGGCTAGGATCCTTAGCGTATCCAGGTCCGACACTTTGTACGCTCTTGGGAAGATCCATAGGCTTGGGGAGCAGTTCTCTTTAATGACCCTTAATGTCTCTTTCGTAGAATAGCTAAGTGGCCTCACCATCGTCTGCATGTCGATCATGTAGTCCTTCGACGACTCGTTGAAGCCCTGCTTCCGTTGCCGGACCGGTGAAGAAATCTCTCGGCAGAAAATAGGTGTGAAAGCTTTCTATGAACTTTGCCCCATTCTCCATTGCTTGTTGTTGGCGATGAACCATTTCAAAGCCCTTCCCTTAAGCAATTCCGGCATCGCTCGGGGGATCATATCTAAGTCAAAGCCGTACGTGTTGGCGGACCATTCTTTCTGCTCCAGGAATTCAAATGGTATTTCCGCCCCGTCGAACCTGAACGACCGTTCCCGAACCAGTTTAGCGACCTTTGCATAGTCCGACTGGCTTGGTTTCGGGGTCAGCGCTGCTGTTTTCCTATCTTGGCTTGACTCTCCTGTGGGGCTCTTTTTGCATGTTGCCACTAGGTTGTCCCTTTCAGCGTTCGTTAACGTAATGCTTACGCCGGCTCAGTCGTGGTATGTTGCTTCCAGCTCGGCCCAGATGTCGACGAGTTGTGGGTCGTTCTCCGTTTCTGAGTAGTATTCCGACAGTGCCTTCATCATATCGTCTAGCCTGCTCTCCAGGGCGACATTAAGCTTCTGTGCGACATGGGCAATGTCCTCCTTCTTAAGGCGGTAAATCCACTTCTTTCCCATTTTTATTGTGCTGTTCTCACAGTTGGGACAATCACGTTGGGCGCCAGATGTAACGCACTGATGCGGCTAGCTCAGAAGATTGTGTGTTCGTCCCACCAAATTTATATGACGTGACTGCCCCGTAGATCAGTGAGAAAACACAGGGTTCGAATGGTAACAATGGGATTTATTCTCGTAGTATTGGTACAACGGGTGTGTGGCTGGGCTGGCCTCGGTATCTCCTTGCTCTGGTTCCGCCGGCTGCTGGTGCTCCTCGTCCTGGCTTGTTGTTGACTCGACCTCCGCTTGCTCCTGCGTCTCGGGACGCTCGTAGTGGCCGCCTCTGGTTGCCGACGCTCTGCCTCGGGGTAGCTTGTCACGCCTTGGACTCGCAGAGAGTTCGGCCTTGTGGGCTTAGGAAAGCGTCACCGTTCTCAGACTAGGGTGAACAAGCCTTGCTATCCAGGCCAACGCCTTTCGAGGCAATACCTGTCCCTTGCTCTGTCCCGGACGGTCCCGCTAGGTTCTTTCTCAGATCGCGCTGACAGTCAAGGCTATCGCCAGGAAGCTGCCTACCAGTTCACTCTGCTTTACGCCTAGCGCAGTCGAACGTTCCACCCGGCTTCACCCCAATGCATGACGTCCGCGACGCTCATGCGCTCCCCAATGATCTCCGCGCGGCGATGGTAACGTGGCTGCCGGTGATGTCTGCTGGCGTCGCTGCCGATGTCCGGTTTGGGCGGTTGCTGTTCGGGAACTTCGCCGGTAATCGCAGGGCTCTCCAGGCTCACGCCAGGTCCTGCTTGGTCGGGCAAGGTACGCTGGGTCTTAGAAAACTTTCCTCCCGAGCTCACGGTTCTTCGTCGCAGGCCTCTTTCGCTTGACTCTGACAGACCCGCCGGGCGATTCGCCAGGGTGTGGTCATGACAAAGTTGGAAAACAAACGCCTTTACTTAGCCGTGTGATGCTTTCCGGACCTCAGCCACTTGAGTCTCAATTCGGAGATTCCTGATGTCCCAATCCCGAACGTCTCGACGTGGCGATCTTGCTCCTTGTATGCTTCACACGGCGCTGCTTCCGACGACTCGCCTTGTTGTGGCTCCCTCGTAGATTACTTGGTTGACTGACTGTTCACTTTGGTATCTTAACTGATCTTGATGGTTTGACTCCTCGTGATCGACTGATCCCGCTGCCAGCGCTCTGCGGCCTTATATAGGGCCCCTGCAAGCCGTTATTCCCTTTTTGCGCACGGCCCGCTAAATCTCTCCACTCCGGGTCCAAAATCCGTGACTCCTGTTTGACCCACTTGTCCCTTCCGCACAGCTTCCAACCGAAGTTCTGCCCACTGCCGCCGTCCCGCTGGATCCCGTAATGCTTATGGCACGCCTGTGTGGCGCTCCACTGCCGAGATGTGGCACTTCTTCTCCCGGTCCACAGTTCACGGGAGAGTCCAAAGTCCTGTGGAGTTCCGTTATCCCCACATGGCACTCTTGCTCTGCCGTTTCCTTTTTCTCCTTATCCGCTCCTTGGTCTCCAAACTCTCCTAATCTCCATCCCTGGTCTCCAAACTTTCTTGTTCTCCATCCTTGGTCTCCAAACTCTCTTGTTCTCCATCCTTGGTCTCCAAATTCCCTTCTTCTCCAACCGCTTCTCGCCGCGCCCTTACTACGCGAATTCGTCGCGTATCTGGTAAGCGGCCGGCCATCTGTTGCTGCTGCTGCTTAGATTTGTGGGGAGTTATTCAACTCCTCACATTCCCTCCTTACTTCGGGAAATATTTAAAACTCGTTCCTACTCTCCGGCGTTTCCATGCACATCTTAGCCCTCGAGTCCTTGTGATGCTCCTTCCGATTCCCGCGGCGCTCCCTCGTTGCTCCCCCGATTCTCCCTCGACGCTCTTAACTCCATTGAGTTTATACAGCGCTGGTCATCCTCCTACTTGAAATCTCCCGCGCCGATATTTCCCATGTTTCCACTGACATCGATACTCATGGGCTATCGATCCCCAGCTCGCTGCTCATTGTTGCGTCCCACTCCTTTCCATGGTTCCTCCGCCTGGTCACACCATCCGTGCGTGATCGATGTTTAATCGACTATCGATACAGACGGAGCGGCGTTGCCACCTGCTCGTTGCGATATTTCCACTTTTTGCCGATATTTCCAGTTTGCGTGTGCCCATCGATCGCACTATCGTCCAGTGCCAATCGTGGCTCGTGGTGATTTTGCTACTTTCGATCTGCCCGCACAGCTTCTGGCTTACTTGTCTTTTCCATTTTATTTTCTCAGCTCCTTCTAGCCTATGCCGTTCGTTGTTCTTAACCCCGAGTACAATGACCTAGCGGCTTTGAATAACGTTTGGCTTTCGTTTGCAGCAGAGCTTTTCTGCCCGTGGTGAGTTGCACTTTTGGATTCCTTTTTCCTTTTAGCTGTTGGTGCGATGCGCGTTCCTATCTTTTATGACCAACTGGATACGGTGTAGATCTGATTCTGCACAGTCCTCCACCTTTCCTCGGGTAACAACTAGACGAGCATTCCGGCGCATTCCGTATATAATCTCCGGATGCTACGGTGTATGTCTGGACTGCGCGACTTGTGTTGCTTGTCTCCCTCCGCGCATACTTTCTTCTACGTGGCGTAATCGGTTGACTCTGGCTCGCGGCCGACGCTGAATCCTGTTGCCTTGCGGGTGGATCCCTTATCGTTACTCGTGTCTTTATGTTGTCCTCGTAAGTGTCCTTTCCGCCTGGCGTAATCGTAGATGACTCTGGCGAATACCCGACGCTGCATCCTGTTGCCTTGCGGTCGGGATCATCATCCTTCCTTATCCACGTCCTTGTGACCTATCTTTCTAATTGTCCTTTCTGCGTGGCGTGTGGATGACTCTCGCTTAGGCCTGACGCATAATCCTGTAGCTTCGCAGTCCGGATCAATGTGAAATCCTTATCCATGTCCTCGTGACCTCTTGTTAGTCATCTGATGTGTCTGCCGTCTGCTCTTTTTGTTGTTGCTTGAGCTCGCCAATGTGAACGGTCCGTTCCACCAATCATAACAGCTGCGGACAACGGCTGCTCCTCCTCGATTAGGTTGCCCGTTAGTTTGGAGAGGTAGCATAGTGCGATCCCCGCTCGCCTCTCTGCGGCTGAGAGCTGGCCATTTCCCGATCGTTGGCAGCAATGGACGCTCCTGACCTTGCCGCATATCCAGCAGAATAACAGCCGTTGGTTTCGACAGCCTCTTGCCCAGTGTCCGTTCCCCCCACATTTCCGACAGGCCTCCTGCGGGTCTGTGATATGGGTTGCATCTTGTGGCCTCTGTGTGTTACTTGGCGGCCTCCACAAGGTATTGTTTGGCTGTCTCTGTTGCTGTGGGGGTGGTGTCCATTGGCCTCCGCGTTTTGCGTCTGTTGCCAGCTGTCGTCTGGCTTGGTGTGGTGGTGACCATTGGTCATTTCCTCGAGAGTCCTGGTTGTGTGTCTCCTCGCATCTTCTGCATGTGACCTGCGTTGGTGATGCCGACTTGGTCCTTGAGAACTTGTTCTCCTGTGCGAAGACTTCCCGTTCCTTTTCAAGTTCTTCTTACTCATCGGCTAGGATCCTTAGCGTATCCAGGTCCGACACTTTGTAAGCTCTTAGGAAGATCCATAGGCTTGGGGAGCAGTTCTCTTTAATAACCCTTAATGTCTCTTTCGTAGAATAGCTTAGAGGCCTCACCATCGTCTGCATGTCGATCATGTAGTCCTTGAACGACTCGTTGAAGTCCTGCTTTCGTTGCCGGACCGGTGAAGAAATCTCTCGGCAGAAAATAGGTGTGGAAGCTTTCCATGAATTCTTCCCCATTCTCCATTGCTTGTTGTTGGCGATGAACCATTTCAAAGCCCTTCCCTTAAGCAATTCCGGCCACGGTCGGGGGATCATATCTAAGTCCAAGCCGTACGTGTTGGCGGACCATTCTACCTGCTCCAGGAATTCAAATGGTTTTTCCGCCCCGTCGAACCTGAACGACCGTTCCCGAACCTATTTAGCGACCTTTGCATAGTCCGACTGGTTTGGTTTCGGGGTCAGCGCTGCTGTTTTCCTATCTTGGCTTGACTATCCTGTGGCCCTCTTTTTGCATGTTGTCAATGCTCAGGCTTGCCACTAGGTTGTCCCTTTCAGCGTTCGTTAACGTAATGCTTGAGCCGGCTCAGTCGTGGTATGTTGCTTCCAGCTCGGCCCAGATGTCGACGAGTTGTGGGTCGATCTACGTTTCTGAGTAGTATTCCGACAGTGCCTTCCTCATGTCGTCTAGCCTGCTCTCCAGGGCGACATTAAGCTTCTGTGCGACATGGGCAATGTCCTCCTTCTTAAGGCGGTAAATCCACTTCTTTCCCATTTTTATTGTGCTGTTCTCACAGTTGGGACAATCACGTTGGGCGCCAGATGTAACGCACTGATGCGGCTAGCTCAGAAGATTGTGTGTTCGTCCCACCAAATTTATATGACGTGACTGCCCCGTAGATCAGTGAGAAAACACAGGGTTCGAATGGTAACAATTTATTCTCGTAGTATTAGTACAGCGGGTGTGTGGCTGGGCTGGCCTCGGTATCTCCTTGCTCTGGTTCCGCCGGCTGCTGGTGCTCCTCGTCTTGGCTTGTTGACGCGTTGACTCGACCACCGCTGGCTCCTGCGTCTCGGGACGCTCGTAGTGGCCGACTCTGTTTGCCGACGCTCTGCCTCGGGGTAGCTTGTCACGCCTTGGACTCGCAGAGAGTTCCGGCTTTGTGGGCTTAGGAAAGCGTCACCGTTCTTAGACTAGGGTGAACAAGCCTTGCTATCCAGGCCAACGCCTTTCGAGGCAATACCTGTCCCTTGCTCTGTCCCGGACGGTCCCGCTAGGGACGCTGACAGTCAAGGCTATCGCCCGGAAGCTGCCTACCAGTTCACTTTGCTTTACGCCTAGCGCAGACGAACGTTCCACCCGGCTTCACCCCAATGCATGACGTCCGCGACGCTCATGCGCTCCCCAATGATCTCCGCGCGGCGCTGGTAACGTGGTTGCCGGTGATGTCTGCTGGCGTCGTTGCCGATGTCCGGTTTGGGCGGTTGCTGTTCGGGAACTTCGCCGGTAATCGCAGGGCTCTCCAGGCTCACGCCAGGTCCTGCTTGGTCGGGCAAGGTACGCTGGGTCTTAGAAAACTTTCCTCCCCGAGCTCACGGTTCTTCGTCGCAGGCCTCTTTCGCTTGACTCTGACAGACCCGCCGGGCGATTCGCCAGGGTGTGGTCATGACAAAGTTGGAAAACAAACGCCTTGACTTAGCCGTGTGATGCTTTCCGGACCTCAGCCACTTGAGTCTCAATTCGGAGATTCCTGATTTCCCAATCCCGAACGTCTCGATGTGGCGATCTTGCTCCTTGTATGCTTCACACGGCGCTGCTTCCGACGACTCGCCTTGTTGTGGCTCCCTCGTAGATTACTTGGTTGACTGACTGTTCACTTTGGTATCTTAACTGATCTTGATGGTTTGACTCCTCGTGATCGACTGATCCCGCTGCCAGCGCTCTGCGGCCTTATATAGGGCCTCCGGGAACCGGCCCGGCCCGCTGAATCTCTCCACTCCGGGTCCAAAATCCGTGACTCCTGTTTGACCCACTTATCCTTTCCGCACAGCTTCCAACCAATGTTGGAATCCCGTAATGGTTATGCCACGCCTGTGTGTCGCTCCACTGCCGAGATGTGGCACTTCTTCTCCCGGTCCACAGTTCACGGGAGAGTCCAAAGTCCTGTGGAGTTCCGTTATCCCCACATGGCACTCTTGCTCTGCCTGCCAAGTCTCCTCCTTATGCGCTCCTTGGTCTCCAAACTTTCTTGATCTCAATCCTTGGTCTCCAAACTCTCTTGTTCTCCATCCTTAGTCTCCAAACTCCCTTCTTCTCCAACCGCTCCTCGCCGCGCCGTTACTACGCAAATTCGCCGCGTATCTGGTAAGCGGCCGGCCATCTGTTGCTGCTGCTGCTTAGATTTGTGAGGAGTTATTCAACTTATGGTTTGTCATCAAACCAAGGTAAGTCCTGCTCTTAAGTAAAACACAGAACTTGGATGCTAATATATATTTTGTACTTTTTTATGCTGAGTAATTGTTCAGATTTGAGATCTGTTTTCTTAGTGGGCTTTTTAGCGTGGTTCTTCGAATAGTGTGCCCAGAGAGGTTTTTTTATACCAATCTATTCTGAGGAGTTTTTAGCGATGCCAGATGGCAGAAAACATGATCGCCACAGTGCTCCCCCTAGACTTCATGTTGTAAAACGAACAGGGAGTCTAATTGTACGACGAGGTCTTGAAGATTGGTTAACAGCAGGGGTCGTTGCGGTGTCTTCGATCCTGTTGCTGAAGTCACTGGATGGATTTGGAGGTGGAATAATTGGCTGCGGAGTTTCGATGAAGGCGGGCTTGAGTCGGTCTATAGACACCTTAATGCATCGAGTGCCGGTGTTTATAGTGAAGTATTTTGATTGCTTTTCTTTCACTTCAAAAGGTCCATCGTAAGGCGGTTGAAGGGATCCACGGACGGTGTCGTTGCGTAGGAATACGTGAGTTGCCTGTTTCAGCTCTTTAATAACAAATGGCTTGGAGGAGTCGTGATGTGCCGTCTGGATGGGCCGTATTTCTCGCATGATTTCCTCCAGTTCCTTTGCGGTTGGAAATTAGACTTTTGATGAAAAAATTCTCCAGGAAGGCGAAGGGTTGTTCCGTACACAAGTTGTGCTGATGTTGTTTGGATGTCTGGCTTGAATGCTGAACGCAACCCGAGCAGGATCAGTGGAAGTTTTTGTGGCCAATTTACACGATTTTTGCACATAATGGCTGCTTTAAGTGTTCTGTGCCAGCGTTCGATGATTCCGTTTGCTTGTGGGTGATATGCTGTTGTGCGAAGGTGGTCTATTCCTAGCAGTCGTGACAATTCATGGAACAATTGGGACTCAAACTGTCTGCCCTGATTTGTTGTGATGCGGGCTGGAACTCCAAATCTTGAGATCCACGAGCCGATGAGTGCAGAGGCTACCGTGTTTGCGTGCATGTCCTCGATTGCGATGGCTTCTGGCCAACGTGTATAACGGTCAATTATTGTTAAACAGTATCTATATTGACCTGATTGTGGTAATGGTCCGATGAGATCTAAATTGATGTGATCGAATCTTTGTGTAGGAAGCGTGAACTGCTGCAGCGGTGAGCGGACGTGTCTGGAAATCTTCGATTTTTGACAAGGTGTACAGTGTTTTACAAATTGAGAAATCTCCTTGTGCATTGAGGGCCATACGAAGCGTTGCTTGATAAGTTTTATAGTTGATCCAACTCTGATGACGTTCTTCCTTAGAGGCTCTGGAACAAAAGGTCGCACGCTGGAAGTAGATAAATCGCAAACGATTGAATTGGTAGAGTTGGGAATGCTGACTGACTTCAACTGCAAAGCAGTGGTGTTGTCGTTCAGTAGTCGTTTAAGTTCTTCGCAACTTGCTTGTGCGATGCTGAGTTGGTTGTAGTCGATAATTTCGCGTTCGATGGTTGAGATGCGGGAAAGCGCGTCAGCAGTAGTGTTTTCAATTCCAGCCACATGCACGATAAAGGTAGTGAATTGGCTAATGAAATCCAATTGTCGAAGTTGCCGTGGGGAGGCTTTTTCAGGTTTTTGCGATAAAGCGTATACCAAAGGTTTATGGTCTGTGCGAATGTCAAACGTTCTTCCTTCTAGCATGTAGCGAAAGTGTCTGATGCTGAGGTATATAGCGAGCAGTTCTCGATCATATGTGCTATACTTGCATTGCGTTTCAATTAACTTTACACTGAAAAATCCCATTGGTTGAAACTGGCCGCTCACGACTTGATGTAGTACTGCTCCAACTGCGAAATCGCTTGCATCTGTGCAGAGAGAAAATGGCGCAGAGGGTGCTGGGTGTACAAGTAACGTTGCCTCTGCAAGAGTTCGCTTACATTCACCGAAATCGTTGATAGTAGCGGCTGTCCAAGTGATTGGAGTTGAGTCATTCTTCTTATTTCCAGGGATAAGTTGGTTTAGAGGAGCCTGGTGTTGAATTGCATTTGGCAAGAATCGCCTGTAGAAGTTAATCATTGCCAAGAACCTGCGTAGCTCCTTTGCGACTTTGGGCAGAGGGAAATCCGAATGGCCTTTACTTTCTCTGGCAGTGGTTTGATGCCGTTTGAATCGATATGATGGCCTAAGAAATCGATCGACTTCTTTCCGAAACTACATTTAGCTGGATTTATGGTGAGGTTGAATTGGCGCAGTCGTTCAAATACTTTGCGAAGGTGAAGTTGGTGCTGCTCCATGTTAACTGATGCAATCGCGATGTCATCGACGTAAACGAAGACAAAATCCATCTCTGAGAATGCGGAATGCATGTATCGTTGGAATGTTTGCGCCGCGTTGCACAGTCCGAAAGTCATGAGGGTGAATTCGAATAATCCAAAAGGTGTAGTTATGGCCGTTTTGGGGATGTCTCGAGCCTCGATGGGAATTTGATGGTATGCTCGGTTTAGATCGATCTTTGAAAATACGTGCTTCCCGAAAAATATGTGAGTGCAGTCTTGAATGTGTGGTAAGGGATACCGATCTGGGGTGGTTTGGGCATTGAGAGCTCGGTAATAGCCGCATGGACGCCATTCACCACTAGCCTTACGGACCATGTGTAACGGGGAGGCGTAAGGGCTTTTTGACGCGCGGCAAACGCCGACGTTGATCAGATACTGGAACTCACTTTTTGCTGCTGGAAATTTTTCTGGGGTAAGTCTTCTGGGCCTAGCGAATGGTGGAGAGCTTTTGGTTTCAATGCAGTGTGTAACGTTGGCGGTTGTTGCTTGAGGAGGAGATGAGTTAAGCTGTGTGATGTCCTTAAATTCTTCCAGTAGCTTGGAGAATTCGCAGTGAATGTTATATGTCCTGATCTCCGCAATTGATTGTTGGCTAAATATACCGCAGCATGATAGGCGTGTTTCGACATCAACTAACTTCGAGTTTTTAAGATCAACCAGGAGATTAAAGTGCTGCAAGAAGTCTGAGCCAATGATTGGGATTTTCGTATCGGCTATGGTAAAAATCCATGTGAAAGGGCGGCGTAAGCCGAGATCCAGCGTAAGGCGGGTGGTACCATAAGTATGGATTGCTGTTGCATTGGCTGCGAATAGTGTATGGTCATTATTAGCTTTGATGTCTCGATGAATTGTTTTTGGTGGTATAACAGATACGTCAGTTCCAGTGTCGATGAGAAAACTTTTACCCGATTTGGAGTCCGGAACGAAGAGACGATTGGAGGATGAAATTCTGCAGATGTTTACTTTAAACAATGGGTAGCGTTGTGAGGCATTTGAGTTACGACCGTCGGAGCTGCCCTGTTTATTTCCAACGGTGGAGCTTAGTTTTTTGAACTGTTGTTGGCATGGAAACAGCACGGTTGGATGCAACTTTGGGCACTGTCTGCGTACTTGTTGTGGTACCAGCAAAATTGAGGGTTAGAATTGTCCCTGGGTGGTGTGTTACTGCGGAAACTGTTGTTGCTGGGCGATCGATTGTAGCTCCGACCGCGTTGCTGATTGGTGGTGCCAAGGAGCTGACTCAGCTTGTTGTTGATCTGCTGTAGCATCTTGTCATAGTCATCCAGGCGTTTAACCAGCTGTGTGATGCGATCCTCCTGTGAAACGTGGTGGGTGTTTTGCTGTGATACTGCACACATGTGATCCGAAGTGTCGTAGTTAAGGGAATCCATCACAGCATCGGCAGCAGTTGCAAGCTGGGCGAGGGTGGTGTTGGGAGAGCTTTCGAGCAGACCTACGATTACAGCACGCGCGGGAGGTGGTGACGTACAACCGATTCGTCATTGGTGGCGTTAGTCTGTCGAGGCGCACCATCTCTGATTCGGCAAATTTTTAAAAAATTGCTTGCTTGAGGGTTGAGTACGGGTTTGTTTGTGGTGGGTTATTGACAAGATCGTGCACTTGATCCAGGTATTTGGGATCAGCATACGCAATAACTGTTGCGTATTTCTGTTCTTTGCGTGCACCGAGACCTTGCAGCAAAAACCAGCTTTCCAGTTTGGTGAAAAACATTTCGATGTTGGTAATGGAATGTAGTTGAGGGAAGGGCATCTTGGCAAACACCGAGTTCACAGCACTAGCATCAGGAATTTGCAGTGGTTCCTGCGCTTCGACGAAGTCTTCGTTATCCGGCATTGTTTGAGGTTATGTTGAAGTTCTGAGTAAGTCGAGGTGCGTTCGCTTTGATTGCAGATGTTTGAATCGTCTGGGGTCACCAATTATGGTTTGTCTTCAAACCAAGGTAAGTCCTGCTCTTAAGTAAAACACAGAACTTGGATGCTAATATATATTTTGTACTTTTTTATGCTGAGTGATTGTTCAGAATTGAGATCTGTTTTCTTAGTGGGTTTTTTAGCGTGGTTCTTCGAATAGTGTGCCCAGAGAGGTTTTTTTATACCAATCTATTCTGAGGAGTTTTCAGCGATGCCAAAAGGCAGAAAACATGATCGCCACAAACTCCTCACAAGGTGTTCTATATTATCGCGTCTGCTCTTTTCATATTGTTCTGGATCAGTAGTAACGTTTCTGCAAAAAAATATTTCTAACGGTCGTTTCTTTGTAACGGAATGGATTGTGTAATTATATTCATAAATGGCTCTATTTAAAAATTCTTCAAAAGTATTGTAAATTTGTTTTGTCTTAATGCACCGCATTATTTCAGAAAGAGTGGAATGAAACCTTTCGATCTGACCATTGGATGAATTTTTATAAGGTGGGGCTCTAAAAATAGTAATATTTAATTAATCTTTCATCATAAAATTAATGGTTGCTGAGTTAAAAGATTTTTCGTTATCCATTACAACGTAGTAAAAAAGAATATCGTGTAGCTGTTTTTTTAATATCGAAAACTTGTCTATTGCGGTCAAAACAAATTTTTTTTTCTGTAGAAAAAATGTCAATATTAATTATATGTCCTGGGTATTCAGGAATTGGGGCATCTGTAATTTCTGGGTTAGGTGGGTGTCTATCGTATTTTCCATCTCTACACACCTTGCATTGTTTAACTACATTTATTGCTTTTTGTCTCATTTTGGGGAAGCACTATTTTTCTGCAAGCTGAACTTTATTTTCTTCCGCGTTTCTGTGGGCTCTGTTATAGGTTTCTAATATGAATTCTTCATTGTCACTCTCGTTTACTATATCTTCTACTTTATTCTGTATGAACCTGATTTTAAAGGATCTGAAATGTTCTGGATAAATTTTTTGTACTTCTCCCATTATTTCTTCTGTTGTAAAAATTCAATTTATGACTGAAGGATTTAGATACTTTTTTAGTAATTATACCCGTTACTTGTAGAGTAAAAGGGTATACAAGATTCGTCGAAAAGTATGTAACAGGCAGAAGGAAGCGTTTCTGACCCCATAAAGTATATATATTCTTGATCAGGATCACTAGCCGAGTCGATCTAGCCATGTCCGTCTGTCCGTCTGTCCGGATGAACGCTGAGATCTCGGAAACTATAAGAGCTAGGCTATTGAGATTTGGCGTGCAGATTCCTGAGCTTCTTACGCAGCGCAAGTTTGTTTCAGCAGAGTGCCACGCCCACTCTTACGCCCACAAGCCGCCCAAAACTGTGGCTCCTACAGTTTGATGCTAGAATAAAAATTTTCACTGAAATGTATTGCTCTCGTCAATACCTATCGATTGACCCAAAAAAAGTTTGCCACGCACACAAACTGCCCACAAACTTCAAAAATCGTAAGTATGAACGTGGATATCTCGGAAACTATCAAATATAGAGAATTGAATTCTCAGATTTAGATTCCGTAGCCTTGTACAAAGCGCAAATTTGTTACGCGAATATTCCACGCCCACTCTAACGCCCACAAACCGCCCAAACCAACGGCGCCCCAATTTTTAAGCTAGATTTTAACTGAAATGTATTGGTCTCGTCAATACCTATCGATTGATCTACTTTCCAATTCGCCACGCCCACTCTAACGCCCATAACGCTAAACTCTGTCTACCGCCGGTAGGTGGCGCATTTTAGTCTCGATTTGCTGCCTGCTTATCTTCATTTCCATTTGTTCCCTTTAGCTGAGTAAAGGGTATCTGATGGTCGAGGTACTCGACTATAGCGTTCTTCCTTGTTTTATAAGATTATTTTTTTGAAGGTCCGGTTGAGTGATAATGTGCCGATGAAATGTGGGGAATGGAATAGTGATTTTGTATTCAGGAGGATTTTCTTTATAAATGATTATTTGATTTTTAAATGCATTTATGGGTGCTTCTACGTTGTAAATAAGGTTGTGGAATGAACTCTGAGCGCTATGTTGTGTTATAGCTAATGAATTAATTTCGTTGGATTTTGGGATTTTAGATAGGGCATCAGCCACAACGTTTTCTTTTCCGGGTTTGTAAACTAATTCTTTATTGTATTCATAAAGGTATGATTTCCATCTCTTGATCGCAATTCCTCCTTTTCAGTTACAATCGTGTGTAAGTGGTTCGTGATCTAAGCGATTTTACTGCCCAAGAGACGGCTATAATTTCATTCTAAGCTGTTTCATAATTTTCTTCTGTTTGTGATAAGGTTATAGATATGAAGGCTATGGGTCTGTCTTTTTGAGAAAGTACTGCTCCTATTGCGTGGTCGGAAGCGTCTGTCGTTAGTACGAATTCCTCATTAAAGTTTGGATATTGCAATATTACGTCCTTTGATATTAGGGTGCTTTTTAGTTTTTTAAAAGCTTGCATTGCTTCGTCGTTGAGGCGGATGGTCTTTCTCGACGAAGCCTTTTTTTAAATACGCCCGTCTTCGCCTCTATGTAAAGTCGTGAGGGGTTTTGCTAACGTGGCGTATCCCATAATAAACCTCCTATAGTATCCAGACGGTCCAAGGAAGGCTCTTAATTCCTTAACGGTTTTGGGACAAGGGTAGTTGGCGATCGTTTCTACCTTTTTGCGGTTTGTCTCTATTCCTTTATCTGATATTACAAAACCTAAGAATTCAACTTTATTTTTATAGAACTCGAACTTGTCCAGTTGGCATTTAATATTGACATTATTTAAGGTTTAAAATATTTTCCCTAATGGGTTTCAGCGTCGGGGCTAAATACAATTATATCATCGATATAAATGTAACAGATGTTACCTATGTGTTTCCTGAGAATGTCGTCTAATGCTCGTTGGAATATTGACGATGCGTTTTTTAACCCAAATGGAAGTCTTGTGAACTCATATTTTCCGTTGTTCACGGAAAAGGCAGTTTTTTCCACATCATTTTCTTTTAAATCCGCTCTTGAGATCTAACACAGAAAACATTTTATTATTTCCTAATTGTGCTAATCTGTCGGTCTATTTCGTCTTTAAGTGCCATAGGATACTGGAACAATTTTGAATAAGGTTGAGTATCAGAATTCGTACGAATTTCACATTTGTGGTATAGGTCAATTTTTCGTCGGGTTCAGCAGAGAGATTTGGGTATTTTCGGAGAAGTTTGTTTAGTTCGCTTTTTTGCGTCTTATTAAGATGGTCTGTCCGAGGAATAATTAGGTTGACTGTTTCTATTCTTTCTTCTTTTATAGCTATAACTCTGCCGGATTTTAGGACATGGTTTTGTTGTTAGTATCTATTATTGCTCCTAACTCTTTTAAACTGTCGTTTCCCAATATGGCATCGAATGTAATTAACGTTGGTAACAAAAATAATTTAATTTTCGTATCGGTGTCGTCGAATAAGTTTTCTAATTTATGGTGTGTGACTTTGATTTTTCCGCCAAGCGATATTGCATCGAATGGGGATATATTTTTTACTGGATTTTCAATGAATTTAGGTAGGATGTAATTATTATTTGAACCGGAATTTACTTTCAAAATATGGTAATGAGGAGCTTGTTATTCTAAAAAATTAAGGTAAGTGTAGTCATATTGGTATTCCTGGTCTGCTTGGTCTACTTTGTCACAGTACTCGGAAAGAGTTTCATGGTATTCTGTTGGGGTTTCCTCTTGTGATTTTAAAGTTTGGTCGTAATCTGCGAGTGAAGGTGATTCTTCTTTAACTTCCGTGGAAGTACTTGTAGCTGACTGGATGTTAAAGTTTCTGGATTTCTTTGCTGTCTCGTTAATTGGCATTGGTGGCCTTTTGCCAGCGTCAAACCGTCCTGGTTTATTCATATACTTGTAATAAATCTGTTTGGTTTGTAGAGTCCTATCTATGTCCATTGGTTCAGGTCTCGGTTGTGGCTTTGCGGCCAAAGGTCTAGGAGGGGTTGGCTTCCTGAAGGCCGGGCCGTTAGATATGGGGCCACGGTTAAGATCTGGTTGCTATTGAATAGTTGTCGAGGTGGGTTGTGAGGTTGTCTATTTAAGTTGGGCTGTGCAAAGGGAGTCTGGAACTGGGCGTTCCAGATGATTGTTGCCCTCTGCTGGTAGCGTGGTTGGCGCGGAATGCTTGATTCTTCAACTTTAAGCATAGGTGCAATGCAGAAGGAAGGTTAGATGGTTCCTTCTTACCAAGTAAGCGAGATAGGTTGCCACGAAGTCCGCGCACAAAAGTATCTAAGGCTTTGTCTCTATACATTTTGGTCATCAACTGTTCTGCTACCGATCTTAATTCCATACATCCAATTTTATTAAGTATTAGGGATAGATGTTTATAGACCGCCTGATGTAATTCTTCTACAGTCTGTTTAGTGCCCTGGCTAATTTTTGTCATTTGGTACTCAAGGGTTCCTAAATCCCGTTTATCTGCGTAATGAAGGGTGAGACATTTCGAGATAGAGTTCCAATTTAATAAAATGTTGTAGGATTCCAATGCAGTGTCTGCATTTCCCGTTATTTTGTTTCGAATAGTGTGTAGAATACCATAATATTTAGCCGTTCCTGCAGTGTTTTTGTAAGTTCTTAGCACTCAATCGACTCCTTTTTTCCAAGAACTGAATTCTGCTGGATTTCCCGAAAATTCTCGAAGACTTTTTACTATGTCTGGTACCCTGTCTAGACCTTCGAGATTACCCCTATTTTCTGGAGAAATTTCTTGATGTGGGGCATGTGCAAAATCAAACCCTGGGTTTTGTGCTTGTCGTAATAAAATTGGTAATTGCTCCGACAGTATCTGCCTAACGGCTGCCTGCCATGTTATTTCTGTGTTGTTGCTGTTGAATTCCTAGTCTCTGAAGCTGCTGAACTAAATCGATTTGGTTTGGATCTACTTGCTACTTGCTTACTAGCCCACACCAACCATCTAGCAGCATCCCTGGCAAACCCAACTACAACGAGAAGAAGACTTAAGCGTCGGCACCCTGGCGATCTCTGGGCACGAGGACGTCATCGTACCCGTGTCCTAAAACAATAATGTTGAACTGACACTGTTATAAATTTGTTAACTTCCTTACTTCTGTTATGTTTCATGTTATTTTTCCTTTGTTATTTCCATGCGTTTTATAGCCATTAGGTTGGCTGATCAACGCTTAAATAAATATGAGCACAAAAAAAAAAAAATCGTGCAATAATATTTATATTTAATTTTAATTTTATTTTATATTTTAATTTGTAAATTTAATTTTAATTTAATAATTTGAGTTTGATGGAATAATATTTATATTTAAATTTTAAATTTAAGCTATACGCTTTGAGAAAGATTTTTTTCTTCAAATTTGAAATTGTTTGGAAAAAATTTTTACTTTGATTTTGATTTTAAATTGGATTTTCACTTAGCTTGTTTCATTTAGTTAGGTTTCTTAAAAGTTACACTAAATCACTAGTCTCACTTAACTTAACTTTGATGTGGCTAATTCTCCTGATGGTCCGGATGTCTTCCTGTTTGTTGCCTACTGAGGATCCTGCGACGCACAAATAGAGAGTGTCCGTCGGGCTCGCCTGACAGTACCACCGATGGATCAGCAATTATTTTGCCCACCAGTTGTCGCCTTCAGCTTCAACTTTATTATGAAGTTCCTCTGACTCTGACCTGTGTTGGGCCAGCGGAGTTGCACTTGCTAATTTCCCGTACGGATCGAACTTAATCAGATGTCCCCGCGTTGAACTTTAAGGAGAAGTCAACGGAGTTGCACGGAATAATTTATTAGCACGGATCGAACTTAGTCGGATTTACTCACCCTGGTCCCTGTTCGGGCACCAGTTAACTTAAAAAACAAGGAAGAACGCTATAGTCGAGTACCTCGACTATCAGATACCCGTTACTCAGCTAAGGGGACCAAAGGGAAATGGAGATATGCAAGCAGCAAAGCGAGATTTTAGCGTTATGGGCGTTAGAGTGGGCGTGGCAACACATTTCAGTTAAAATTTTTTATCTAGCATGAAAATTGTGGGCGCCACAGATTTAGGCGGCTTGTGGGCGTTCGAGTGGGCGTGGCATATTCGCGTAACAAACTTGCGCTGCGTACAAGGCTACGGAATCTAAATCTGAAATTCCAATACTCTATCTTTGATAGTTTCCGAGATATCCGCGTTCATACTAACGATATTTTGAAGTTTGTGGGCGGTTTGTGGGCGTTAAAGTGGGCGTGGCGAACTTTTTTTATGTCAATCGATAGGTATTGATGAGAACAATTTATTTCAGTTTAAATTTTTACTCTAGCATCAAAACTGTAGGAGGCACAGTTTTGGGCGGTTAGTGGGCGTTAGAGTGGGCGTGGCACTCTACTGAATCAAACTTGCGCTGCGTAAGAAGCTAAGGAATCTGCACACCAAGTCTCAATAGCCTAGCTCTCATAGTTTCCGAGATCTCAGACAGACGGACAGACGGTCAGACGGTCAGACGGACAGACGGACATGGCTAGTTCGACTCGGCTAGTGATCCTGATCAAGACTATATATACTTTATGGGGTCGGAAACGCGTCCTTCTGCCTGTTACATACTTTCCGACGAATCTAGTATACCCTTTTACTCTACGACTAACGGGTATAATAATTAAAACTTCAATTTTACAATTAGGATGTCTTATTTATTCGAGATTCAATTCGGAACTGATTCTTCTCTACTTATCGATACCCTGATCTAAGATGTGGGTTGGGGCAGCGACGTTGACTTTGGCGGCGCTGGCGCTGACGTTGTTGGCAGCGGCGTTGGTGGCGTTGACAAATTCTTGCAGAGTTGCAGAAACCGCGAGGTCTGCAGAAAAAAAAGAATACTTATTAAAAAAAATAATAAAAAAAGTGACGACCCAACAATAGAAACACAAGAGTTAACTTGTAACTTACAAGAGTTACAAGAAATACCAAAACTATACCCCAAGATCACATAAATAACCATATGGTTTTGTCTAAGTGATGGGGGAGTCACGTATCTGCTCTGCGATTTATCAACGGCCACCTGTTCAAAGAACGATACCGTTCACAAACAAACAGAATCGCCAATTTCGGCTTTGATTACAAAACGTTACAGAAGCTTAAGATCCCGCAATGCAAACAAACAAAGAAAATTGATTAAGTCCGAACGTTAACAATGACGTTATTCCATAAACGTGAAAATCCAATAAGATCGCAAAATCTAATAAGACCGAATTATGTAAACATAAACAAAGAAGTGGCGATCACATCATCCACATGCGATTGCGTCACCTAATGCATTAACAGTAAATTCTAAGACGCAAACCGAGGTTTCATGCTAACCAATTCTGTAACATACAGTTAGTCATTTTCCAACGTTCTAATAAAGAATAACCAATAAAAAAAAATCTCCTGATTTTTTTATTTGGGCGAAGAGCGATTCATGTAAATACATAATATTAATATACACCTTATAAAAACTATATCTTTGGTGTTTTTTAACATATAACCAGCTACGCTTGGAAATAACATTTTTTAATTAGTTCTGAACTTCGAATTTAATTTTATCAAAATCGGACGACTATATCATATAGCTGCTATAGGAACGTTCGGAAAATTGGTGGGAAAATAATATGAAAGGCTCGGCTGAGGATTTTGTGAAATGGTTCCAAAGTCGCCTAGCTGGGAAACCGAGCGGGTCGCAGGTTGCGGATAGCGGACGACCTCTCCCGAGGCCAACTGTGAATGAGCTGGTGGGAGAAGTCAAACACGGAATCGTGGACGGAAACCCCAGTAAATAAACAGTCCCGGACAGCCAGCGGGTATTTTGCAACGAAGCAATACCGACGATGCTAGTTGTTCAGCCGCATCTAAATAGTTGCTTTACACCAACCCACTCCCAACACAACACCTACCCATCTCCCCTCCCAAACAACATCTCACTCCGGGCCGAACTACGGTGTAATACGGACCGTGCCAAGAGTCAGTCTGGATGGGGGCCCGGATCAAAAACCAGCCCAGTCTCAAACGGTGTGCTCAGGGACATGGCGACCCCCTGTTCTAAATATCGCCTTACCCGGGCATCGCAGATCATGAGACCAATTATGGAACATAAAAAGTCAATTATCAAAACAACACAAATCACAGAGACAGGAACTCTCAAAAAACCCTCGGATAAGCTGAACACTGGTTCCACCATCCATACCAGCACGGTTCCGAAAGGGCCGAATCCCAAACTGGGGATGACGGGTGGCAGAAAGCCAGCCGCAAACGCCTCCGCCACGGGCGCATCTGCGCCTAAAGCAGTGGTAGGCACTGCCAAGGCGCTCGGGCCACCCGCTGGAGCAAATAAATATACTTACGCAGAAAGGCGGACTGCCGCCCAGACTCTACGCTCTCATACTAGGAGCACCGTTGCCACACCTTCGCCTGAATGTCTAAAAAAGATAGAGTGAGCAAGGAAGGTGCTTCCTAACTACGGGCAGGATAAGCCCACTCAAGAAGGAACTCAGGCGAAAAGGCAGCGATCCCTCGAACTACCCGGACCATCGGCGAAGAGATCTAAGATTCAGCCATCGGTCTCGTTCGCCGAAATCATGAAGAACCGTGTCCTACTCGGCCTAATTGACAGGGGAAATCCGGAGGGCAGGATCCCCAGGAACAAGTGGAAGGCAGTGGAGTCCCACCTTTCCCTCATTTGCCTGCGCATGGTACGGGAGAAGCCAGGCACCACGCCCTGCTGCATGGACGCGGGCTGGTACCAGGGCAGCATCAAGGTGGTGGCCTGCGACAGTCAGCGGTCGGCCCACTTGTACAAACAGGCGATGAGCTAGCTTGGTGAGGTCTACGAAGGGGCGAACATCGTCGCGCTAGACTGGTGTGATGTCCCCAGTAGGTCCCGAGCCAGGATCTGGATTCCAGCAGCGATCAAGGCGCCGGAGGACATCCTCTTCATGTTGCAAGAATGCAACCTGCACCTCCCCACGAAGGACTAGAAAGTCGCCAAGGTGGAGGAGCATGAAGGGGACGTCAACCAGGCGGTGTTGGTCCTGAACAAGGAGTCAGATGCTCCGATCGAGACTGCTCGAGGAGTGCTGAACTTCGGGTTCAGTGCGATCCACATCAAGGTGTACAAGGGCGACTCCAACGCCGCTACCAGCTCTGCCGGCAACCCAGCTGAGCAGGCGCTTGTTGAGAGTTGGAGGCACCTGGTGGGCCCGATTCGTCGCTAAGCAGAGAGATGCGAGCGCTCGGACCTGCTATCGAGAACGTAGACCTCAGCGACACAGAGGAGGCCGACGTCACTGTGGTGGAGGTTGAAACTGTAGATGTCACTAAGACTTCTACAAATAAACCTTCCCCACAGTAAAGCACCGTCCGATGCACTTCTGCTTCGCCTGACCGAAGGCGGAGCCGACCTAGTCCTAGTACAGGAACCTTGGGTAGTAGGAGGCAAGGTTGCTGGACTAGGAACAAAGGAATACAAGCTTATGCTTGACCCCAAAGATGGTAAAATTCGAACCTGCATATTAGCCAAAAGGCATCTTAGTATATTTCTACTTCGCAGTTACAGCAACGGAGTCAACACCGCAGTAAGCCTGGAGCTGCAAAGTGGCTCTATAAGGGTCCTATCGGCCTACTTAGCCTTTGAAAAGGAAAACCCCCCAGATGCGCTGGTCAGAGGACTGGCAGAGGAATGCGAAAAGCTGAAGAAAGGTTTGGTAATAGGCTGTGACACCAACGCCCATCACACCCAGTGGGGTTGCCCAAACAACAACGACAGAGGTGAGTCTCTTTTTGATTTTATTCTAAATTTGAACCTATTTTTATGCAATAGGGGCAATGTACCTACATTCATAACTAAAGCTTGCCAAACGATCATAGATCTATCTTTGGTATCAGACTCTAGGCGCAGTCAAAAGCTGGGCAGTCTCTGACGAGCACTCCTTTTCGGACCACAGATTCATAGAAACCGTATTGTTCCTTCATTCGCCCTTGCCGGTCAGCTTCGCTAACCCCAGACGAGCTGACTGGCACAGGTACAAAGAAGTTCTGAAAAATATCCTCCCCATGGAACCGTCAGAAAGCATCACAAGCCCACAGGAGCTGGAGGAAACAGTATATAAATTCACAGAGGCATGCAACACTGCCTTCAAAGTGGCATGCCCCACAGGGAAACCAAGGGGAACAAACTGTAGATGCCTGTTTGTTAAACAAAGCAAAGACGGGAAATGAGGACACTAATTGGCTGAACTACAAGTATGAACTAGCCTCTTACAAAAAGGCCATTAGAAGAGCAAAACGAACGGCATGGCAGACCTTCTGCTCTGACATAGAAAAAACAACTGATGCCGCAAGGCTCAGGAAAATACTCTCTAAGAAAGACGGGTCTTTGGGCTATCTTCAAAAAGCAAATGGATCATGGTCAGACTCCAGTAAAGAGTCCTTGGACCTGCTCCTAGACGCTCACTTCCCGGGGAGCCAACAAGCAGGTCATCCTCCTGAAAGAGGAGCAGGAGAGGGAATCGAATTAGATCCACTCCTATCAGACCGCAACATGAAATGGTCCATTCATAGTTCCAAACCATACAAATCGTCGGGACCGGACGGGATAACACCGGCTTACATCCAAGAAGCAGGACAAACAGCCATTAACTGGTTGAAAAAAATCTTCCAATCCATCCTGGCGGTAGGAGGACTACCAACAGAATGGCAAGAAACCAAGGTGGTTTTCATTCCCAAGGCAGGGAAGGCTACTCACACCACAGCAAAGGATTTTAGGCCAATAAGCCTAACATCATTCCTGCTTAAGAGCTTTGAAAGAATGATAAGCCTACACATAAGGGCCACCGTAGGCCCGACACAAATATCAGAAGCACAGCACGCTTACACCAAAGGTAAGTCAACCGAATCGGCGCTACACTTGGTGGTAAGCAGCATCGAGAAATCACTTAGCATCAAGGAATACACACTGATCGCCTTCCTGGACATAGAGGGAGCCTTCAATAACGTGCTCCCCACTGCTATAACAGAATCTCTCACAGAACTAGGGGTTGAGCCGCCAATGGTGAGGCTAATCCATAAATTGGTGATAAGCAAAATGGTCACAGCCACACTAGGGACCTCAACCCAGACTAGACTAGTGAACAGAGGCACCCCGCAAGGAGGTGCACTATAACCCCTCCTGTGGAATATCGCAGTAAATAAACTACTGCGGATTCTGGAAGGAGGAGGTTGCCAGGTTGTGGCATACGCAGACGATCATCATCTGTAATGGAAAATATCCACAAACACTTTGCGATCGGACTCGGGGTAAATCCCTCGAAAACGGAACTTGTTCTATTTACAAATAGATACTCAACCCACCTAATCTATACAATTGTAATCTCTCTTTTAGCGATCACGCCAGATACTTGGGTTTAGTATTAGATAAGCGTCTCAAATGGGGCAAAAAAAACCAAGAGAGAACCAAGAACGCGACCATTGCACTTTACTCCTGTAAAAAAGCAATTGGGCTAAGATGGGGCATGTCCCCTAGAATAGTCAACTGGATATACACAGCGGTAGTCAAGCCAATCCTACTGTACGGAGTGGCTCTGTGGTGGACCGCCCTACGCAAACAATGCATTCTGACTCCTCTAAACAAAGTACAGCGAATGGCGGCTTTGTGTATCAGTGGAGCCCTTCGAACCACCCCGAATGAAGCGCTGAATGCGATCTTAAACCTCTTTAGTCTGGACTTAGCAGGCATGGAAAGGGCCAAATCGGCAGCTATTCGACTGAGGGACACAAGCCAGTGGAAAGCCCAATTTTATGGCCATGCTAAAATACTCCAGCATCATAAAGCGATTCCGAAGACACACACCCTTTGAGGCCCTGACTGTCGCAGATCTCTCCACGAGATGGCAAATCAGTTTACTTTCAGCCTAATATGGGTTACGGGTCACCGGGACATCGTAGGCAACTGCATAGCGGACGAATTAGCCAGGCAGGGCACCACCAAGCCTCTCCTCCCAGGAGAGGAGAATGTCGGTATGCCCATGGCTACTTGCAACTAAATATAAAAAACTACTTCAACACACTAGCCAACACACATTGGCAAAACGCACCACAGAGTCGCATCTCTCACCAGACATGGCCTGTGATAAACAACAAAAAAACCTCGGAATTACTCAAACTCAGCCGCACAGAGTGTGGCATGTTGATTCGAGCTCTTACAGGCCACTGGCTTGTTGGCGCACATGCCGGCAGGCTAAAAGCCCCGCAAAATGATTTCTGCAGTAGCTGTAGGGATGAGGAAGAAGTGGAAACGGTAGAACACCTTCTCTGCTTCTGCCCAGCCCTATGCAGACTCAGACTGAAACACTTAAGAAGCCCCTTCATAGACGATCTTACCGAAATATCGGAGATTAATCTCAAAAACATAAGTGCCTTTATTAAATCTTCGGGGTGGAAGACATGCTGATCAGCTTAACACAGGCTGAAACTACTAGAAACGGGACCCTAGAGAAGGAAAAAAACGAGATCATGCGGTATCACAATGGACCCATTGAGGTCTAAGTGTGTCGGACTATAGTCCGACAGCCGCCCGAACCTAACCTAACCAAATATGAAAGGCTCTCTGGCCACCCGCTGGCTCAAATAAATTCACTTACGCAGAAAGGCGGACTTCCGCCCAGACTCTGTGCTCTTATGACAGGGGCAATATGGTCACACCTTCGCCTGAATGGTTAAAGAAGGTGGAATGGGCAAGGAAGGTGCTTCCTTATTACGGGCAGGATAAGCCCACCCAAGATGGGGCTCAGGCAAAAAGGCAGCGATACCTCGATCTACCCGGACCATCGGCGAAGAGATCCAAAATCCAGTCATCGGTCTCTTTCGCCGAAAATACCAAGGACCGAGTCTTACTCGGTCTCATAGACAAGGGCAATCCGGAGGGCAGGATTCCCAGGAACAATTGGAAGGTAGTGGAGTCCCATCTTTCCCTAATTTGCCTGCGCATGGTGCGGGAGAAGCCAGGCACATCGCCCTGCTTCATGGACGCGGGCTGGTACCACGGCAGCGTCAAGGCGGTGGCCTGCGATAGTCAGCGGTCGACTGACCAATACAAACAGGCGACGAGCAAGCTCCATGGGGTCTACGAGGAGGCGTACATTGTCGCACTAGACTGGTGTGATGTCCCCAGTAGGCCCCGAGCTCGGAAATGGCTCCCAGCAGCGATCAAGGCGCCGGAGGACATCCTCTTCATGTTGCAAGAATGCAACCCGCACCTTCCCACGAAGGACTGGAAAGTCGTCAAGGAGGAGGAGCATGAAGGGGATGTCAACCAGGCGGTGTTGGTCCCAAACAAGGAGTCAGTTGCTCCAATCGAGACTGTTCGAGGAGTGCTGAACTTCGGGTTTAGTGCAATCCACATGAAGATCTACAAGGGCGACTCCAACGCCGCTAGAATCTCAGTTGTAGGCACCTGCACTTTTGCTTCGCCTGACCGTAGGCGGAGCCGACCTAGTCGTAGTACAGGAAACTTGGGTAGTGGGAGGCAAGGTTGCTGGACTAGGAGCGAGCAGGTAGGCTCCTAGTATAGGAACCTTGGGTAGTGGGAGGCAAGGTTGCTGGACTAGGAACAAAGGAATACAAGCTTATGCTTGACTCCAAAGAAGGTAAAACTCTAACCTGCATATTAGCCAAAAGGCATCTTAGTATATTTCTGCTTCGCAATTACAGCAACGGAGATAACACCGCAGTAAGCCTGGAGCTGCAAAACGGCTCTACAAGGATACTATCGGCCTACTTGGCCTTTGAAAAGGAAAACCTCCCAGACGCGCTGGTTAGAGGACTGGCAGAGGAATGCGAAAAGCTCAGGAAAGGTTTGGTAATAGGCTGTGACGCCAACGCCCATCACACCCAGTTGGGTTGCCCAAACAATAACGAGAGAGGTGATTCTCTTTTTAATTTTATTATTCTAAATTCGAACTTATTCTTATGCAATAGGGGCAATGTTCCTACCTTCATAACTAAAACTTGCCAAACGATCATAGGATCTAACATTCGTTCCAGACTCACCCGTAGGCGCAGTCAAAAACTGGGCTGCCTCTGACGAGCACTCTTTTTCAGACCATAGATTCATAGAAAAACAAGGAAGAACGCTATAGTCGAGTACCTCCACTATCAGATACCCGTTACTCAGCTAAAGGGACCAAAGGGAAATGGAGGTATGCAAGCAGCAAAGCGATATTAAAAATCGCCACCTACCGGCGGTAGACAGATTTAAGCGTTATGGGTATCGAAAGGTATTGACGAGACCAATACATTTCAGTTAAAATATTTTATCTAGCATGAAAATTGTGGGCGCCACAGACTTGGGCGGATTGTGGGCGTTAGAGTGGGAGTGGCATATTCGCATGACAAACTTGCGCACGTTCAGAAGTATCTCATCTATTACATTGATTTTTTCTTCTAATTCTTCTTTATCACTATTATCTAATATTCCAAAAAGATATTTGTAAGCTGTTCCTACAAAATTTGCTAATTCTCTTTTGTTTCTCCTAACAATTTTAAACCTTTCATTTCTCTTTGTAGTTTTGCCGTTAAATATTTAATCTGCATTATTTCCTTAAAGCCAAACGTTTGTGATAGCAAATTTTAGTAAGTTCCTTCCGGTTTATTAATAATAATTGTGAGGCAATGGTATTCAAAACTATCTGGGATGTTGATTGTGTCGGTCATAAATAATAAATAGCCATTGTATGATTTAATAGGGTTAATTTCTATAAATTGGTTGTTACCCATTGCCATCATTATTATTAACGTTGATGTCAGAAAGATGAAAGTCAAAGCGGTGGGTCTTGATCTGGGTCCTCCTGCAAATATTTACTTTTATTAACTTTCTTTTGCCTCTGGAAGTTTGTTTTGTAATGTTTTATTTTTCGACCTCTGTTAGTTTCCTCAAAATGATCATTATCTATTTGTTCTATATTTCCTGTTTTTCTATAAGGATTGTGTAATTTCCCGTGAATTATGGGAGCCTTTCTAAATTTGGTATTTACCTCAAAATGTAGTCGTTTTTTATTAAGTTGTTCTGTTTTAGCTTCTTTTATAATTTGGTTATGCAGGGGTACCTGCATAAATTAAAATATCAGCTGGTGTTCTATCTGTTGCATTGTGTATACTTCCATTTCATAAGTTTATTTTCCGTATTGTCGCTGGTCTCGATCACATGTATTTTTTCGTTAATTGTTTTATGTAATCTTTCTACATCTGATACTCCATTTTTACTTGTTGTTATCTGAATATTTACGTTTTCTGTGTTCAGCCAATATAAAAGCACTATTAATTATTTGAATTTGAATTATTTGAATTGAATTAAATATTCGAAAAGTCCTCTTTTAACTTTCATCCAGTCCTTTCCGTTTAATTCTGGTAGTCGGGATAATAATAGGTTTCCTTGAAGAGCCTTACCATTATTTCAATTCCTGGGTGCAATAGTTTTTCGTGGTTGCTAACAATAATTATACCCGTTACTCGTAGAGTAAAAGGGTATACTAGATTCGTCGGAAAGTATGTAACAGGCAGAAGGAAGCGTTTCCGACCCCATAAAGTATATATATTCTTGATCAGGATCACTAGCCGAGTCGATCTAGCCATGTCCGTCTGTCCGTCTGTCCGTCTGTCCGTCTGTCTGTCCGTCCGGATGAACGCTGAGATCTTGGAAACTATAAGAGCTAGGCTATTGAGATTAGGCGTGCAGATTCCTGAGCTTCTTACGCAGCGCAAGTTTGTTTCAGCAGAGTGCCACGCCCACTCTAACGCCCACAAACCGCCCAAAACTGTGGCTCCTGCAGTTTTCATGCTAGAATAAAAATTTTAACTGAAATGTATTATTCTCATCAATACCTATCGATTGACCCAAAAAAAGTTTGCCACGCCCACTTTTACGCCCACAAACCGCCCACAAACTTCAAAAAATCGTAAATATGAACGCGGATATCTCGGAAAATATCAAAGAAAAGTAAATGGGATTTCAGATTTAGATTCCGTAGGCTTGAGCGCAGCGCAAATTTGTCACGCGAATATGCCACGCCCACTCTAACGCCCACAAACCGCCCAAGCCTGTGGCGCCCACAATTTCCATGCTAGATAAAAAATTTTAAATGAAATGTATTGGTCTTGTCAATACCTATCGATTGATTCAAAAAAAACTTTGCCACGCCCACTCTAACGCCCACAACGCTTAAATCTGTCTACCGCCGGTAGGTGGCGCATTTCAATCTCGCTTTGCTGCTTGCATATCTCCATTTTCCTTTGGTCCCTTTAGCTGAGTAACGGGTATCTCATAGTCGAGGTACTCGACTATAGCGTTCTTCCTTGTTTTAGTTAGTTAGTTTTTTTTTAATGCTCTGCTATTTATTTATTGAATCTTCTCCCTTTGGATACTAACAATAAGTGTATCAAATATAAGACTAATTAATCTAACTCACAGTCATATGACTGATATTGTGCTAAAGGCGCCCGAAAGTTGTTGCTGGCTTGGCAGGTCGTTGCGTTGTAGGCGGGATCGGCTGGAAACCCAAGTCAAGCCTCTTGCATTGAAGGACGCTTTTTGTTTGTCTATTTCATCTTTTACGGTAAGACTTCCTAGGTCCCTGTGAATGTTTTGGTTGCGAATATACCATGGTGCCCCAGTAATAGTTCGCAGGATTTTCGATTGAACGCGCAGTATAATGTCTATGTTTCTGCTGCTGGCGTTCCCCCATAGCTGGGAGCCATATGTCCAGATGGGCTTGAGAGTGGAGTTGTAGAGCAAATCCTCGTAGTCCAGACGCAGGGGCGAACGAGCGTTAAGAATCCAGTGGAAGCTGCTGGCCCTTAGTTTTAAATTTACTTTCTTGCGTTCGATGTGTCTTCTCCAGGTTAGTCGTCTGTCAAGGTGGACGCCGAGATACGTTACATCGTTGACTTGGGGAATCTGCGTATTATTTAATAATAGTGGAGGGCATGTTTGCCTGTTGAGAGTAAACGTTATGTGTTTACATTTTTGTTCATTTATTTTAATCTGCCAATCAGATAGCCACCTCTCTACTACGAGGAGGTGGTTCGCTAGCTGTGTTGTGGCTCGGCCTGGGCACCTCGAGCGACTTAAAATTGCGATGTCGTCAGCTAACGTAGATGTTGTTAGTTGCTCGTTCGTGGAAATATCCGCTGTGTATAGGAGGAACAGAGTAGGCCCTAGCGCGCTTCCTTGCGGGTCTCCAGCTTTGATAATGTAGTCGTCGGATGTTGTTGTGTTGCACCTTACTGCGAAGGTTCTGTTGTATAGATACGACTCAAGAAGCTTGTGAGTGTAATCAGGCAAGTGTGTTTTGATTTTGTGCATGAGGCCATCTAGCCATACTGGATCGAAGGCTTGAGATACATCGAGGTATATTGCGCTGCAGTATTCCCGATGCTCAGAGGCTGTGCGTATTTCAATTGTTTCATGGTTTTGACGAAATCCAAATTGATGAGCAGGGATAACATTGTGTGCTCCTAGATATGGTATTATGCGAGTTAGAAGGCATTTTTCGAACAGCTTAGACAGACACGATAATAATCAATAATAATAAACGGAATTGTGCGGTCTTTTTCGGGCTTCGATATCATAATGATAATAGATTTTTTCCATTTTTTCGGATAGTAGCCGAGAGTTATGATCCCATTGAAGAGCTTACAAATAACCTCAATGGCAGAGTTTGGAAGTTCAATTAACATTTTTGGGGTTATTTGGTCACCGCCAGGGGCCTTTTCCGGTATCAAGTCCCAAATGACTTTCGCGATCTCTTTTGGCTGAAACAATGGTGGTAGGGAAATAGATTCAGATTCGATTTGTGGTAGGAAAAATGAACCAGTGGCAGGGTTCGGCTGGAAGACGTTTCTGAGATGTAAAGCAAAATTTTCGGCTCTATCTTCGTCGCTGCGAAACCAGATGCCAGTTGAATTTCTTATCGGAGTGACTGTTTCGATTGGAGAGCTCAGATTTGGGTGAGCCCTCCACAGAGGATGTTTTGTACGAGTTGGCGAAAGTTTTTTAATGTACTGCAGCTGTGCATTTTCTGTTTCTTGCTTTAGAGCTCGATTTAGTGAGCGAGTGGCTTCCTTAAGACGTTGTTTTGATGACGGTGATCTGTTGGTTTGCCAGGCGCGTCGCAGGCGCCTCTTTTCTAGGACTAACCGTTCAATTTGAAGTTGGTTTGCACGTCCCTGCCTTGTGGTGTTGGTTCTGTGCGACGTCAGCCTGAGGGGGTGATCTGTTTTTGTGCTTTAAAGAAGAGTACTGGCGAACGGTCTGACAACAGGTCCGAAAGCGCTTTGGCGCTTATTATATTGCGGGGAATGTTTTTTGTCACCGCAAAGTCTATTAGGTCTGGAACTTTCCTGGGGTCTGTTGGCCAGTATGTGGGGCTGCCAGTAGAAACATAGTCTAATTTGTTGTTCCGTTTTATGATTGCATTGTATAATTGCCTTCCTTTGGGAGTCACAAGGCGTGATCCCCAGTGCGTGTGTTTGGCATTATAGTCCCCTGCAGCTAAAAAGCGATCTCCAAGCAAGTTGTAGAAGTCCATTAATTGTCCTTCAGAAATTGTAAAGCGAGGCGGGCAGTAGACAGCGTTTATGGTGAGGTTTCCGTTGCCTGACTGCACTTTGATAGACGTGGCTTGCAAGTAATTAGTTGAGAACCGTTGGTGAAAGTGGTGCTTGATACGTTCCCTGATTAGGATGCCGGTTCCGCCGTGGGCTTTACCATCTGGATGGTCTGTGCGGTAGAAAGTGTAGCCTCTTATTTGGAAGTTGTATTTGTTTGTGAGGTGCGTCTCTACCAGTAGCATAATGTCGATATAATTTTCATTCAGGAACTGTGTTACTTCAAGGTTGTGCCGTGAAACGCCTTTGGAGTACCACATTGTTATTCGTAGATTTGCCATCTGATTATTTGGACTGCTTAGCTGCAAGTAGCTGTAGCACCATGTTCTGGTTTTGAACCAGTGTTTGCATTTTCATGAATGACATGAATTCCACCTTACTTTGTTGCATGGTGACCATCATAGTTTCCAGAGTGCTTTGTACTGTACTTGGTTCTGCTGAGCGTTTCCTAGACTAGATTGGAGTAGGTTTTCCGTCCCCGGTCGAAGGGCATCGGCGTATGAGAAGCCCTTCTGGGTATTTAGTTGACCAAATGAAGATCTTGCAGCCGTGCCGAAAAATACTTCCGGCGTCGTACGCGAGTAAGTGTACGCATTTTGGGTATTCTGATGACGCGTTGCTATCACTTTTCGCATGCGGTCCTTCATCTCCTTGTAGATCGGATAGCCCCTGTAGTTTGTCGTGTGGTTACCTTGGCAGTTAACGCATTTTTTCATTTTGTGGTCTTCTTTGTTGGTGTAGTGAACAGTATTTGTAGTGAACAGTATGCCCTGGTGTGTCCATACTCCTGACAATTTTGGCATTGCACTGGGCCGTTCCTTTTATGTGGCTCTTCCACAATTGCAATAAGTATTGCAGGTTATAAATGGGGTGCACTTAATTTTTCTTCAAGACTCTGCTGTCTGGCTCCAGCTCGACCCTGAAGAGTGGTTGCGGCTCTTTTTTCCTGTTTATAATGTTACTGACGTTCTTTGCAGAAAATCCTTTTTCCTTGAGAGCATCGATAACTTCCATGGCGGTTACGTCGGGCTCGATTCCTTTTAGTACCACTTGCAGGCCCTTGCTGCTTTTTAGTTGGTACGTGTAGTAGCTTTTCCTAGCTTCCTCCAGGTATTTAGATCCTGCTCGGAAATGTTCTTCAGATTTGGTCTGAAGCTTGGATTCATGGATATCCCCTTTTGTGACCGGAACAACATGAAAGTTTCCGTCCCCGGTCAGCGCAACCATTATGTTGACCAGGGCGTTCGAGATTTTCTCCCTAATGTAAATTGTTGGGGGCTTAGGTTTCGGTTGGGTCTCCTGATCCCGTTTGGGTTCATTTTCTACTAGAAGCGCAAATCTATTGCTGTCGGATCTCCCGGGTAATATATATTCTACTTGGACACGGTTTATTTTTGACTTGTTACGATATGATATGGATGTACCGATCTAGTCCGGCCTGTATTGCCGCACCCGCTTGCTGAATTTTGTTTTGGTTTTGATTTGTTGTCGTGGTTTTTGTTGCCGTTGTATTTAGAGCTGCGGTTGCAGTCGATTCCGAAATAATAGTCGTAGCTGTGATTTTGTTGGCTTTTTTTTGCCGTAGCTGTAGTTGTTGCTGACAAATTTAGTGCGGATGCAGAAGTCTTACCGTTGCATGTTGTTGGTGCGCCAGGGGTCAAAACTGATGGTGGGTGGGTTTTGCATTGGGACTCCACGCCGTCGGAGTAGGGGTAGCCGTAAGTAAGCATGGTGAGCAAAATCGTGCTCTTTGGCTATCGACCGACAGTAGGGTCGTTTTTTGCACTTCGCTATCACGCGTTGAGACATACAAAAAGTAACCGTCTCTTCGGCTCGCGGAGCTGAGTCGCTATTTATTTTGTTCGTAGCTCATTGAGCTTTTATTATTTATTATTATAAGATGAATAAATTTATGTGCTAGTTAAAGTCATTACACCGATTTTGTGAGTTGAAACCAAAAATTTATTTGGGTTTTTCGCTTATTTGAAATTAACCAGTATAGTTTTTGTGTTTTGCTTGCATTTAATTTATCAACTTTCTTGCACTTTTCGCGGTGCTCGCACAAGACACGTCCGCTCTCTTCAGCGGTCTCGATTTTTTAGTTAATTAGTAAGTTTTTATATCCTGTAATTTAATTACTGCTCCCTTTGTAGCAGAGTTCATGACCTGTTTAAAAGCTTGTTGAATGATTTCAAAATCAGAGTCGTGTTCGATGTAAAGTGCACTTGACTTGGTACAAAAGTGTTTTATTAATATTTGCTTAGCTTTTTCGATGTTTAATTCATGAAACATTATTTTAATCTTGACTTTCTTAAAATAATTTTCACTTTCTTCACCTTCTGTATTGCTTCGAATCATTACTACCTGTCTTGCGAAATAATTGATTGGATTTTCAGTAATTGTTATTAAATTTTCATTATCTTCTTCAGCACTATGTGCTGTTGCTTTGTTACTGCCATAGCATACTTGGTTAATTTTGATTCTTGACAATGCATCGCTACGTGATTTTGCCTTCCTTCTAAATATTTTATTTCGAAATCATATTCGCCTAACCTTATCTTCCATCTTTGCAGTTTCATATTAGGTTCTTTGATATTGTTTAGCCAGACTAACGGCTTATGGTCACTTAATATCTCAAATCTTCATCCGAATAAATAGGGTCTTAACGTTTTGGTCGCCCATACTATAGCTAATAATTATTTTTCATTTGTAATATAGTTTTCTTCATGTGCATTTAGAGTCCTACTAATGTAACTGATTGGTTTGTTATCCTGAGAAAGAACTCCTCCTAAGGCAAAATTGCTAGCATCAGTAGTTAATTGAAACCTTTTTTCAAAATCTGGACAAATCAGTATGGGATCGTTTATGATAAGTTGTTTTAATTTATTGAATGCTGCAATGAGCGTATCATCTTTGAATGTCACTTTAAAAACAAGCTTTTAAACATTTAGTTAAAGGCTTTGAGATGTCTGCCAAGCTTGGAATGAATTTTCTGTAATAACCGCAAAGACCAAGAAATGATTTCACTTCTTTTTGAGTTTTGGGAATTGAAAATTAATAGATTAACCTTTTCAGGATTTGGCATTACACCGTTTAGTCCAACTATGTGTCCCAAAAATTCTGTTTCTTTTTTCGAAAATTCACATACGTCTAGTTGTAATTTTAGATTAGCGTTTTTAAGTTTTTCAAAAACAATTAATTAAAATTAATGAAGTAAGGTGTTCGTCAAGAGACGTAGAGAAAACAATTATATCGTCCAAGTATACAAGGCAATGCTTGTTTATTAATTCATGCATCGCTGAAAAGTTGCAGGTGCATTTTTTAATCCAAAATGCATTCGTGTGTACTCGTAGTGTCCGTACTTTGTGGAAAACGCTGTTTTGTTTATGGAGTCTTGGTCCATTTCGATCTGGTGGAAACCTTTAGCCAAATCAATGGTGGTAAAATATTGAGACCGTCCTAGCTTGCCTAGTATTTCATCCATATTGGGAATGGGAAATTTATCACTAATAGTAATCTCATTTAAGCCCCTATAGTCTACTACAAGTCTAAATTTTAGTTTACCTGAAGCATCTTTCTTTTTTAGTACTGTCGACAATGGACTGCAATAAGGTGATTGGCTGTGCCTAATTATTCCTTGCTTTAACATATCCTGTATTTGAGACTCAACTTATTTTTCAAATGAAAAAGGATACCCATACGGTTTTTTTATAAATTGGGTTTTTTATGATGAGTTTTTATTTCATGCTTAACAACATTCGTAAAGGTCATATTTTCACCATCACGATATTGAATGCATTTATATTGGTTAATTAATTTTAGTAATTTAAACTTTTCTTTTTCATTTAAGTGTTCTAAACGATAATTTTTTCCCTCTGCTAATCCATTTTGAACAGCATAATTTATTTCATCAGTATAATTTTTAGATTTTAGCAATGCCTCAATATCATTTAGTTGTGTTGGATTTTTCAAACTAATGTTTTTATGTAAAACAAGGAAGAACGCTATAGTCGAGTACCTCGACTATCAGATACCCGTTACTCAGCTAAAGGGACCAAAGGGAAATGGAGATATGCAAGCAGCAAAGCGAGATGGAAATGCGCCACCTATCGGCAGTATACAGATTTAAGCGTTATCGGCGTAAGAGTCGTGGCATATTTGCGTAACAAACTTGCGCTGCGCACAAGGCTACGGAATCTAAATCTGAGATCCCAATTCTCTATCCTTGATAGTTTCCGAGATATCCACGTTCATATTTACGATTTTTTGAAGTTTGTGGGCGTAAAAGTGGGCGTTGCAAACTTTTTTTTTATCAATCGATAGGTATTGATGAGAACAATACATTTCAGTTATAATTGTTATTCTAGCATCAAAACTGTAGGAGCCACAGATTTGGGCGGTTTGTGGGCGTTAGAGTGGGCGTGGCACTCTACTGAAATAAACTTGCGCTGCGTAAGAAGCTCAGGAATCTGCACTCCAAATAGCCTAGCTCTTATAGTTTTCGAAATCTCAGCGTTCATCCGGACAGACAGACGGACAGACGGACAGACGGACATGGCTAGATCGACTCGGCTAGTGATCCTGATCAAGAATATATACTTTATGGGGTCGGAAACGCTTCCTTCTGCCTGTTACATACTTTCCGACGAATCTAGTATACCCTTTTACTCTACGAGTAACGGGTATAAAAATGTGTCCACTAATAGTAGTGCAATTATTTATATAATCAATATTTGCCTGGTTTGCCTCTAGTAACTTTCGTCCTAGTTGTATGTCATAATTGGAAGAAAAGTCGTGAATATAAAATATTTGTTTTTGAGTAAATAAACTATTAGGTGCAACTTTTACAAATTCATTTAGTTGATAATGACCTGTCAAAGTGCCTATAATTGTCGGATCTTTGTGTATGCTCCCGTTAAGAAAATTCTTTTTCATTAAGTTAATTGATGAACCGGTATCGGCGAGGCAACGATAATTATGATTACTTATAGCTATTTCTATGTATGTAATTGGTCCGAGGCTTGCATTGGAAAATTTTCATTTTCATCATAAAAATCTTCTTCTTTGTACTCTTTATTTTGTTGATAATTTTCATCTACTTGCATTCTTGATTGTCCACTAATACTTTCTCTGAATCTCTTTTTTTGTGATTGGTTGGGTACTTAGCCCGATCGTCCACTTGTCTGTTGGCTTTGATTCATTGTATTATTTTGCTATCCCTGAATTTAATTTCTTCGAAACTTTTGGTAACTTCCCCTATTTTGGTCAAAAGTATTATTTCTATTCGATTGCAACCTATTATTTTGTGGAACCATTCTTTGGGGTTTATTGGGGTGTGGTTGAATTCAAAGAGCTGGGCCAGGAATAAATTGTTGGGTGTTGTACAAATTAGTGTAAGGGTAGGGGTTATGTGTTTAATTTGTTTGTTGCTGCTTTTGAATTTTATTAACATTGATATTATAATGTATTAGATTTTCATTTTCTTCGTATAGCCCTTCTTGCTGAGCCGCTTGTTTTAGTTTAAGTACTGATGAAATATCGCTTCTTGCTAATGTCATAAAATTTCTGTCAGGTAATTTTCGTTGTATTAGGTTTTTTGTAGTCCTAAACATTGCTTCTGTGTACAATATTAATTCATTTGGATTTCCCTCAAGTTCTAATTTGTTGCTTATAACTAACTGTTTAAGCTCGATCTCATTACAAAATTTTCTTAGGTTACCTTGAAAATTAGTATTGTATAATCGCCTTAATAGTTCCTCCACAGGGGTTTTGTACTCGTCGATTAGGGCTGCTCTAAGAGCTGGCCTGTTGTTGACTTGTAGAACTTGCAGAATCCTCTGGGCATCACCGGTGATTTGAAGTTCAATTGCTCCAAATATAACGCTTGTCTGTCGATCATTGGTTGTAGGATACAGACGCAAAAGGTAGTTAACTCTTCTGACAAAGGTTCCAAGGGTAGATGGATCTCCTTCAAACGTTGGAATATTCCGGATCTGGGACAAAAGCTGATTTAAGTTTTGCTCCGTCAATGAGTTGGGTGCCACACCAATTTGTGGTTGCCCTTGAGCTGGTGGTTATTGGTCCATTTTATTGTGTTTAACTAAATTCCACTAAACTTTATTATTGACCGAATTGGATTTGTTCAGTAGACGATTGAAATTTAATTTTTTATATTTTTTCAGTCCCTTTAATTTGCACTTAGGGTTTTTTGAGAATCTCTTAGTTGCACTTCCGAGCTAGTCGATTAAATTGCTTACTTGTGGGCAATTCCATGCGCTGATCTGGATATCCAAGTAGTTTAAAAATATCCTTTTAATTGATCAGTAAGCTCCCGACATCGTTTTTTGCAAGGATAATTTTAAAGAGATCCTACCGACTGCGCCATTTACATGAGTCGTTCTTCGCCCGAATAGGAAAATCAGGAGATTTTTTTATTTATTGGTTATTCCTTACTAGAACGTTTGAAAAAGACTAACTGTATGTTACAAATTGGTTAGCATAAAGCCTCGGTTTGGGTCTTAGAATTTACTGTTAGTGCATTAGGTGACACAATCGCATGTGGATGAAGTGATCGCCACTTCTTTGTTTATGCTTACATAATTCGGTCTTATTAGATTTTGCGATCTTTTTAGATTTTCACGTTTATGGAATTACGTCATTGTTGACGTTCGGACTTAATCAATTTTCTTTGTTTGTTTGCATTGCGGGATCTTAAGCTTCTGTAATGTTTTTTAATCAAAGGTGAAATTGGCGATTCTGTTTGTTTGTGAACGGTTTCGTTCTTTGAACTGGTGGCCGTTGAGAAATCGCAGTGCAGATACGTGACTCCCCCATCACTTAGACAAAACCATATGGTTATTTATGTGATTTTGGGGTATAGTTTTGGTATTTCTTGTAACTCTTGTGAGTTACAAGTTAACTCTTGTGTTTCTATTGTTGGGTCGTCACTTTTTTATTATTCTTATTAATAAGTATTCTTTTAGGTATTTCTTTAAATTTATAAAGTAGGTACAGTGATATACTTAATATTAAGAGACCCAGTGTTATAATTACAATTATTTTGTAAATCTGGTTTTCTTTATTTTGTTCAACAAATATTTCTTTTGCTTGGATGTATGATATTGGGTCTTATTTGGTAATATTATTTCTTGTGTATATGCTTTGTATGTAGTCAGAACTATAATTGCTTATGTATAAATCGTTAATTGCAATTGAGCAATTGTGTATTTTGATCATATTGTGTCCTTCAATTACAATTTCATTTTTAATACAATTTTGATTGTAACTATGATATTTGGTTCGACATAATTAATTTGTGTAGTTAATAGCGTTTTTGTGTTCCTGCAACTAGTATCTGTATGATTACCAAACCTAAAAGATATGTGTTGTGTAACGAACACACTCTTTGAGCGTTGTCCACCCTAACACCTCTGTCTACGCTTTGACCGGCCTGCTCAGGGAGATGGGTGTGGGTTTGTGTTAAGATGAAACAAGAGTGTCACAGAACTAACAATAGTAGACAGAGAGACGGTAACGATAAGGATTTTTAGCCCATCGGCTAAGATTCGGACGAGAGACTGTACCTATCGAAGACGGAGGCCAAGATGTTATTGGCCACCTTCTATACCCACCCTACCTGTGAAGTCTCATTAGACTCCACCCTTAAAACAACCGCTGCGCTACATCCTCTAAGGTGCCCTCAAAAGATCACAAATTAATTCATCTTAAATTTCATTTAATACGGCAAATACGATAATATGGTTCATGGTTCTTAATACTACAAATCCTAACACTAAAACCTTAAAACTAAGCGTTCTTTACGCTAAAAGACTCTCTATATGATCGTGTGTCAGTGCAAGATTATTAAATAGGAAAAGAAATGGATATTTTGTTTACATTACATTATTACGAAACTGATTACATGTTTTATCGATATGCGGCAAACTTATTCAAAAATTACAGAAAATCACTTAGGCGGATTACGATAAATTAAATAAGGGCAAACGATTCTTAATTAATATTTATCAATACGCGAATGAAGAAAATTTACATGTATATACTAGTACAAAAAGTGTGCGGGCTCAGACAAGAATGAATATATATGTAGGAATGTAAATGATTTACGGCTATGCCGTACTTACGAACTCTCCAACGAAGTCAGCAGGCCTGATGACGATCGATGAACGCTGTAGAATAGTTTAATTTAGGTGTATATATGTCATACTATGTCGTAAGCACACACGCAATTAATATGGCTAAATAGGAATCGTAAATTAAATTAGAAACTTGTCGTACAAATAATTAGAATAAGAAAATTAAACTACAATCGCTTTAGCGATACAAAAACAAGTTGGCAGTCCCGGTCACAATTAACTGGAAGCCAGAATTGGAACTCAAATTCCAATTGGGATGCGGCATCCGCTTCCGCGGTCTTGCCCTAATTACGCCGAATCGGCGCCGGTGCGATTTTCGCCCGAACTGCTTCGTGATCCGATTTGTAGATCGTCGTGCGGACTTGGTAAGGTCAAAGCCTCACGCGGGTTGATGGCGGCGATCCTTAAAGCCGCTTATGATTCGACGATGATGAAATTTATCCAGGTGTGGCAAAGGAGACAGATTCCTTTCACGCGGTGTGGGGTTTTGAGAATCTCAAATGGCGATTCTGGCCTGGCGCTGAAGAAAGGTATAGTTCCGCTAATGAACCGCTGCACGCGGCACCTGCTCCTTGCTGTGCGCAGAGGGAGGACTGTAAAACTTCCGTCAATTCCGAGAATTTGCACGTGTCTCTGGTCACTGCTGTTTTCCGGGAATTACAATTAGATTCTTTTAATATATCGTCCTCAATTCTCTTACCACCAATATTGGGGGTGATAACCGGTCGTACTGGTCAAAATTCTAAGAATTTCACACGCGGATGTATGGATGCGGACGGGATTGAAAATTATAGCACTTTTAGCAGGAAACGAACCGATCTCGGGAGAAGCTTGCGACAAAGAGGAGGAAATCATGGCGTCTAGAGTGGACGTAGGATGCACAAAATCCCCAAAATCCATAAAAATGGTATTTTTGGTATTCGAGCGAGGATCGGATTCTTGCTAAACTGAAGGGTTGCATCTGGGCTATTTATGTTAATTACCATGGGTAATGTCTTAACTAGGAATGCCAACTTAGCCGAAAATACTGACTCCCACAACCACAGTTTTGATTTTTAGTCCCTGTGACTAACAATAAAAACTGAAAAAGGAGTCAGGAGGGATCACCAGATGTCCTTGGCATGGAATTTACCAAGCTCTTTGCCGTTCATATCTTCCAGAACATAAAATAATTGACCAAGTTTCTCCTTAACTCGCGCTTTTGTTCTGACTGGGGCTAGCTTTGCGTTGAAATGATTGGCAGCGTTGCTCAGCGCAAAGTTCCGTTTTGTCACCTCTTGACCTACTTCGAACGATCTAGGCCTCGTACGTAGGTTATATGTGCGCTGGAAGTCGATTACCCTTTTCAGCTTTGATTTCTGTGCGTTGGATAAACAGATGTGTGAGGGGTCGTCCTCGGGTTTGTATTCAATTTCGTTAACAGAAAACGAAAGTTGGATGGAAATGCCAAAGGTTTCCCAGAAATCCATGCCGCATATGACGCTGTGTTGAATAGAGGGTACTATTAAGAATTCAAATTTTGAATCTATAGAGTTGTACGTCAAGGGAATGGAGATTGTGCCAGCCACGGATTGTGTTTGGCCGTCTGCAGTACGGACTACGCTTTTGAATTTGTTATACAGCTTGTTAGATATTATTTGTTGGGCAAGCTTTCCACCAATGACACTTTTGTTGGCTCCACTGTCTAAGAGAGCTGAATATTCGAGGCCGAAAATCTGCACCGTTGTGAAAGGCCGGATGTCATTCTTTTTGTGGATTATTGATGAGATAATGCAACGGTTAAAAGCTCGTTTGCGCATCCAAAATTTACGTATACGCAAGGTAGAACGACGTTTGCAAGCAAAGATAGAATTGACACTAACAGGTTTAAGCCTTCGTTTAAGATACTCTTGCAAGCGCAGGTGATACGGATTGAACGCGTTAGTAGTCGGTACATCAGGTTTAGGAGTAGACAAATCAGGTAAATTATCCGTTGCCGCAGCATCCGGAGTACTAAAAATATCCAAGGCTAACGGCGGACATTCATTTTGCGAATGTCCTGCATGGAGTTTTCCGATACCGATTTACATTTTGCACAATTTGGTTTATATACATCGGGGATGCCGCAACCGTAACAGAAAATACGGCGAGGTTTTAGACAATCATGGTACCTGTGACCTGTTCCATCACAGTTCCAACATATGGATTTGTCTGCAGGCTTAATTGCGTAGACTTCGCTCTCGACATCGCCTTCATCTTCGGACTGATCTTCAGAATCGTATTCGTGAAGAATTGTGTTGACAAACCGTTTGGTTACATTAGGGCGTTGAATTGGCTTCGAACGAGTGCTACGATAAAATTCTTCGTGGCGGTGACACGCCTTACGCAAAGCTTCCAAAGAAGGGGTGTCAACATGGAGTAACTCAAGTTTCAAGTCTGGCTTAAGATTGTGGCGCACTTCGCTGGCTAGCTCACTATCATGCATGGGCTCTCGGAGGGAATTAGCTATGATAAGCATTGCGTCAAGAAAGTCATCAAAACTTTCGTTTGAACCCTGCTTACGACGACGCATGGCACTTTTTATCTCACGGTCTGATCTCTGATCTGAGTATCTCTCCTTTAAGCGTCTGCATAGTACATGCCAGTTCATGTCATCTACCGACCTATGTACACGCCAGTAAAAAGATAGAGCAAGACCTGCAAATAGCAAATTTGCAAACTGCGACAACAAATCGAAATTTCCGTTTAGGCTTTGAGTAGTGAGACAGTTTACACGGTATATAAAATCCTCAACTGCGATGTCGTCAGCTGACCCACTGAATTTGATTCGCCAGTTGGAAATCACATTTGAAATTCTGTCAGGACGATCCAGAGAAAGATCGCTGCGATCGCTTCGCACATCCGGAGAGTTCCTAACTCGCTGACTGTTTTGACCCTGATTGTTCTGCAAATCAACTTGTCCTGAATTGTTACGGAATTCGTGATGCGTATTGTTATCCGCAAACGTAGACCTATTCAATTGGCTAAACATCTGAGTCATTTTTTCTGTGATTGTATCTGTCATGGTTACTTGAAATGTTTTCTGGTTGTCTAACATGCTTTTTTGAAATGCTCGCATTTGATTCACAATACTTTGCTGATCTGGGTCTTCGCTTACATCTGAGTCATTAATTTGCCTATTGTCTTGATGGGGATTCGAGTTGCCATTCTGAGAGACGATAATATTGTTCTGATTATCGGCGTTACGAGACCTAGATCTGGTCATCATTCGATTTTGCATACCGGAAGTCGGATTAGATACCGTCTGGGACTGAGAACATGGTTGAGAGCATGTTGGACAAGTGTTGTTATCCTGCAGCCAGTTTTGTAGACAAGCCTTATGAAAGCAATGTTTACAAGCAGTTTCAATTAAATCCAATTCGAAAACTACTGCGTTGCAGAGGGTGCACGTCACTGAGTCATCATCATCTAGAGAAACTAGGTTCTCGTTGCTGTGCCTAACCGACATTTTTAAACGATTTCAAGCCTAACTAAACAACTAACTAAACTCGAAAACTTAAAAAGAGAAATGGAAGATATACGATATGCGATAGAAATATACGATATGCGATAGAAATGTACGATATGCGATAGAAGTATACGATAGTCATTCAACAATGACAAGACGAGAAAGATCCTTGAGAAATACGGAATGCGGTAGTATCATAAAAATAAGAGGGGCTTATCCTGAGGAGTAATGTAGCAGCAGGTTGATTTTTGTTCGATAGGTATTATTATTAATTGAAAATGTTTGCTGAATTAATTATATAAAAATAGTGTTTTGAGGTCTAACCAATCAAAAGAGGGACTAGCCGAATTTTTCCAGCTAGAACAAATCTCGATTTTAATTGGATAGAAGATGTGGTTTGAAAATTGAAAACCTGGTAAAGAACCGACTTTAAATCAGAACTAAAATTCCGAAGTATCAAGTAATCAAAATGGAATGCTTTTAACTATAATGTCCGAGTATGACCGAACTGATAGAAAAACATGTAACAAAAGTATAACATTTCTGCTGGTATGGCTCCGAATCTATCCAGAGTACCATCAAATCCAAGTCAAAAACAAGGAAGAACGCTATAGTCGAGTACCTCGACTATGAGATACCCGTTACTCAGCTTAAGGGACCAAAGGAAAATGGAGATATGCAAGCAGCAAAGCGAGATTGAAATGCGCCACCTACCGGCGGTAGACAGATTTAAGCGTTGTGGGCGTTAGAGTGGGCGTGGCAAAGTTTTTTTTGAATCAATCGATAGGTATTGACAAGACCAATACATTTTATTTAAAATTTTTTATCTAGCATGGAAATTGTGGGCGCCACAGGCTTGGGCGGTTTGTGGGCGTTAGAGTGGGCGTGGCATATTCGCGTGACAAATTTGCGCTGCGCTCAAGCCTACGGAATCTAAATCTGAAATCCCATTTACTTTTCTTTGATATTTTCCGAGATATCCGCGTTCATATTTACGATTTTTTGAAGTTTGTGGGCGGTTTGTGGGCGTAAAAGTGGGCGTGGCAAACTTTTTTTGGGTCAATCGATAGGTATTGATGAGAATAATACATTTCAGTTAAAATTTTTATTCTAGCATGAAAACTGCAGGAGCCACAGTTTTGGGCGGTTTGTGGGCGTTAGAGTGGGCGTGGCACTCTGCTGAAACAAACTTGCGCTGCGTAAGAAGCTCAGGAATCTGCACGCCTAATCTCAATAGCCTAGCTCTTATAGTTTCCAAGATCTCAGCGTTCATCCGGACGGACAGACAGACGGACAGACGGACAGACGGACATGGCTAGATCGACTCGGCTAGTGATCCTGATCAAGAATATATATACTTTATGGGGTCGGAAACGCTTCCTTCTGCCTGTTACATACTTTCCGACGAATCTAGTATACCCTTTTACTCTACGAGTAACGGGTATAAAAAATGAAATACCAACTGAAACTACAATTTTAAAAAATGGATGGATTGAAATATTTTCGGGAAGCTCGGCTGTCAAACGACAGATGCCTGATCAGGCATCGGGCTTGCCCCACGTTGGGCGCCATTTAATTCTGTAACGAACACACTCTTTGAGCGTTGTCCACCCTAACACCTCTGTCTACGCTTTGACCGGCCTGCTCAGGGAGATGGGTGTGGGTTTGTGTTAAAATGAAACAAGAGTGTCACAGAACTAACAATAGTAGACAGAGAGACGGTAACGATAAGGATTTTTAGCCCATCGGCTAAGATTCGGACGAGAGACTGTACCTATCGAAGACGGAGGCCAAGATGTTATTGGCCACCTTCTATACCCACCCTACCTGTGAAGTCTCATTAGACTCCACCCTTAAAACAACCGCTGCGCTACATCCTCTAAGGTGCCCTCAAAAGATCACAAATTAATTCATCTTAAATTTCATTTAATACGGCAAATACGATAATATGGTTCATGGTTCTTAATACTACAAATCCTAACACTAAAACCTTAAAGCTAAGCGTTCTTTACGCTAAAAGACTCTATATGATCGTGTGTCAGTGCAAGATTATTAAATAGGAAAAGAAATGGATATTTTGTTTACATTACATTATTACGAAACTGATTACATGTTTTATCGATATGCGGCAAACTTATTCAAAAATTACAGAAAATCACTTAGGCGGATTACGATAAATTAAATAAGGGCAAACGATTCTTAATTAATATTTATCAATACGCGAATGAAGAAAATTTACATGTATATACTAGTACAAAAAGTGTGCGGGCTCAGACAAGAATGAATATATATGTAGGAATGTAAATGATTTACGGCTATGCCGTACTTACGAACTCTCCAACGAAGTCAGCAGGCCTGATGACGATCGATGAACGCTGTAGAATAGTTTAATTTAGGTGTATATATGTCATACTATGTCGTAAGCACACACGCAATTAATATGGCTAAATAGGAATCGTAAATTAAATTAGAAACTTGTCGTACAAATAATTAGAATAAGAAAATTAAACTACAATCGCTTTAGCGATACAAAAACAAGTTGGCAGTCCCGGTCACAATTAACTGGAAGCCAGAATTGGAACTCAAATTCCAATTGGGATACGGCATCCGCTTCCGCGGTCTTGCCCGAATTACGCCGAATCGGCGCCGGTGCGTTTTTCGCCCGAACTGCTTCGTGATCCGATTTGTAGATCGTCGTGCGGACTTGGTAAGGTCAAAGCCTCACGCGGGTTGATGGCGGCGATCCTTAAAGCCGCTTATGATTCGACGATGATGAAATTTATCCAGGTGTGGCAAAGGAGACAGATTCCTTTCACGCGGTGTGGGGTTTTGAGAATCTCAAATGGCGATTCTGGCCTGGCGCTGAAGAAAGGTATAGTTCCGCTAATGAACCGCTGCACGCGGCACCTGCTCCTTGCTGTGCGCAGAGGGAGGACTGTAAAACTTCCGTCAATTCCGAGATTTTGCACGTGTCTCTGGTCACTGCTGTTTTCCGGGAATTACAATTAGATTCTTTCAATATATCGTCCTCAATTCTCTTACCACCAATATTGGGGGTGATAACCGGTCGTACTGGTCAAAATTCTAAGAATTTCACACGCGGATGTATGGATGCGGACGGGATTGAAAATTATAGCACTTTTAGCAGGGAACGAACCGATCTCGGGAGAAGCTTGCGACAAAGAGGAGGAAATCATGGCGTCTAGAGTGGACGTAGGATGCACAAAATCCCCAAAATCCATAAAAATGGTATTTTTGGTATTCGAGCGAGGATCGGATCCTTGCTAAACTGAAGGGTTGCATCTGGGCTATTTATGTTAATTACCATGGGTAATGTCTTAACTAGGAATGCCAACTTAGCCGAAAATACTGACTCCCACAGTTGGTAACAGGTTTTTTTGTTTCTTTGTTATACAAACTGTTTCTGTATACGTAATATTTGTTTTGGTTGTTACCTTGTAATATTTTATTATTTTCATCTGGATAAGGTAATATTTCGTATACGGGAAGTTTCTTTATTTCTCTGGGTATGTGGGATATGATTAAAATTTCGTTTGAATCTGACCTAAGCCAAGTTGAGGTTTTTATGTTCAGAAGTATCTGATCTATTACATTGATTTTTTCTTCTAATTCTTCTTTATCACTATTATCTAATGTTCCAAAAAGATATTTGTAAGCTGTTCCTACGAAATTAGCTAATTCTCTTTTGTTTCTCCTAACAATTTTAAACCCTTCATTTCTCTTTTTAGTTTTTCCGTTAAATATTTAATCTGCATTATTTCCTTAAAGCCAAACGTTTGTGATAGCAAATTTTTGTAAGTTCCTTCCGTTTTTTTAATAATAATTGTGAAGCAATGGTATTCAAAACTATCTGGGATATCTGGGATCATAAGTAACAAATAGCCATTGTATGGTTTTATAGGGTTAATTTCTATAAATTGGTTGTTACCCATTGGC